>NC_079149.1:27251963-27405575 GCF_945859685.1 Eupeodes corollae | reverse complement strand
ATCTTAAAATCTCAAAATCTTAAAATCTTAAAATCTTAAAATCTTAAAATCTTAAAATCTTAAAATCTTAAAATCTTAAAATCTTAAAATCTTAAAATCTTAAAATCTTAAAATTTTAAAATCTTAAAATCTTAAAATCTTAAAATCTTAAAATCTTAAAATCTTAAAATCTTAAAATCTTAAAATCTTAAAATCTTAAAATCTTAAAATCTTAAAATCTTAAAATCTTAAAATCTTAAAATCTTAAAATCTTAAAATCTTAAAATCTTAAAATCTTAAAATCTTAAAATCTTAAAATCTTAAAATCTAAAAATCTTAAAATCTTAAAATCTTAAAATCTTAAAATTTTAAAACCTTAAAATCTTAAAATCTTAAAACCTTAAAATCTTAAAATTTTAAAATCTTAAAATCTTAAAATTTTAAAATCTTAAAGTCTTAAAATCTCAAAATCTTAAAATTTTGAATGAATTTTTGAAAAATAAAGTTAAAATCGTCCAATTCCTTGATCCACCCCTGCCTTCTGTATAGCAACGCTCTACCAGTTTTCATTTTCTTCAACTTGGGACGTAGCGTGGTGCGCCCAATGCCGCGTCCTCATCGTTAAGAATACTTCCGCTAAATGGTTGACTCGTAAAAGCGTGTGTTCTGTTTACAGGACTCTCCATTGAAAAGTTTCCCTTTCATTGTACCGATTGTTTGATTTTAGAATTTTCTTCGTTCTTTCCTGACAGAGCCGCTTCCCCCAGACTGAAGGTATGCACAGACATAAAGACTTTCTCAGTCCTGTGCGTGCCATCATGCAACGCATATTAAAGAAACCCGCATGGCATACCGCACTTTCTGCTGCGCTGCGTTATTCTATGCCTGTGCCATGAGCCACCCCTTTTATTCTTTATGTGGCATTACTTTTCAAAGGATAATTCAATTCACTTTAAATGTCTGTCCGCATATGTTTTCGATTTTTTCGCTCCCGCCCCAACTTTGATTATTTTTTGTTTGTATAAGCCTGAGCCAGAGCTAGTGCCAGAGAGCCACAGAGCTAAGGGATTGTGTTGTGAATTTTCAAGTCTTTCTGGCCCCTTGCCCGCCAATGTTTATTTGTTTTCTTTCGCCTCCTTTTGAAGGATCATTCATAAAACCCTCCGTTTGGTAGATTTTATAGAGTGGGTGGGTGGGTTGCTGGGTGGTTTTCACAGTGGAATGTGGGTGTGTGGAATGGGTGGGTGTATTATGCTTGGACGGCGGACTTCACCAGGATATACCATCCAACTATATGTGAAGCACATATCTGATATGGTTCTCTGTGATGTGATGGAGTATCAGGCGCTCATTCATTACAATGTTCCGATGTTTTGATTAAATGAAATCGAAACGGAAACTAATCGAATGGAATGAATTATTCATGTGAATTCTGGAGTGGATGACTCTGGACGTTTGCCTGATGTTCAAATGGTGCAAGTTATAAAAACAAAGCTCTCGTCTTTCTATGTATATTATGTATGCCATGCCAACCTACTTTATATACATACTTATGGATATGTTTTGTGTATGTTGCATGAAGCATATAATATTGCTTAGAGTGTGTAGGTACATTGTTTGTAGAATTCTCTCTGAAGTGAAGGAGTTTTATTTTTTTTTGAAAAATCAATTTCCTGTGACAGTAATAAGCCATAACAATGTTTAAGTGGCTGGAAATTTTAATCAATACACTCAGAATATAGGTAAGTTAGGGCTTGAACTTTATTGACTAATTTTATGTGCAGTAATCGGATGCAAACAAAAACATGTTCTTTTTAAGGAAATTAGAAGATTTTTTAAAATATGACTTTTCCTTTTTTCAATCAAACTTCTTGTTTTTTGAGTTGGAGTTGGTATCAAACTTTGTTTAACTTCGACTTAGTGTAAAGTTTGAAACTTAAACAAAACAATAAAAACGAATTTAACTAACTCGCACTTATCTCCCCAATTTCGATTTCAAGTGGAATTTCAAAGTCCTTCAGCTAATAAAATCACTAAAAACCGTTATCAACTAATATCGAAAATCAAATCCCCTAGGCAACAAGACCCTCTCTATATACGCATTAAATTCGAGTTAGTTGTGGGTATAATAAAATTTTATTGAATTGTAAAGGATTGCAAAAAGTTATTGCCATTCATGCATAAAAATCCTTTTTTCTTTTGCCGCAAATCCTTATTTGAAGAAAAAAAGAAAAACAAAAATACTTAGAAAACATCTACGAAAAGAGGGTTTAAGTTTTGTGCAAAGGATTTTTCTTATTTTTTTTGTTCATCTTTTGTTGAGGAAGAAAGTGCGTGTAAGTACACAGGGGGAAAGGATACTAATACTATAGTATTTACCATTAGCTCGTCCAACCACACTGCTATCATCATCAGGTAAAGATCGATTTTATACTCTGGTAAGGTATATGTGCAAAAGTTCGAGTAGACTTTGTTTAGCCTAATCGGTGAGCACGTTTTGTTTTGTTATTCTTAAAGAGGATAAGTGGTACAACCCATAGAAGAGATTTTGTTTTTTTTTTTTTTCAAAGGATATCTATTATTTGTGCACCCTTTCTCTCTCCCTCTCTAGAGAAAAATGGGCTTTATTGCATAGTGTTTACCTTATTAAAAATTGAGACATGCTTTGCTTATGTGTTTTCCATGGAGGACTCTCAAAACGTTTATCCTAGTTGCAGGAGCATAAAAGATGAAATAGGAAAGTAATCGATTGGCAATACATATGTATACACTATACAGTAATCTGCTTCTTGTCATCTTACGCATACATATATAAATAAATACAGGATATAATATCCCCAGTTCAGATTTAAGCAATTTTGTTTGTTCTTAATTCTTATGTTAGAAATATTTTTTAAATAAACTTTAAGAGAAGGGTTGTTCAGGTTTCATAGTTTTACTATTGTTTTTGTTTTTTTTTTGGTTATCACAAAGAAATTATAAACGAACAAATTTGAATATGGAATCAGTTTTTTAAGGCTTTTAAAGGGTTTTCCTATAATAGGTTTTATTTTAAACTGTCCGCTATTTGGAAAGTTAACTCTTTAGAAACTGTCATCTTTTCTTGATATGTTTTAACAATGCATTAATTATAAAACGCATTGACTAAAGTCTGAAAGTTTAAATATTGAATCATTTTCAGAAGAAAAATTCAGCTGTTTGCACAAATTAGTAATGTGAATAACCGAAATAGTCTGCATAGCTCAAAATCAATTAAAAATATTGCTGATGGTGTTGCAATGGTGCTGAGTTCTTGAACGAGTGAATGATTCCATTCTATTCTATTGCCCCTTTTCTTCTAGGCTCGTTCCGAGTAGTTGGAAAACTGCAAATCTTCTTCTCCCGAAAATTATCGACCGATAGCATTAATGTTCCTTCTTTCTAAGGGAATGGAAACGCTGATTAATTATCAATTTAAGAATATATTGATGAACGGAAGCTTCTTAATGACCGGTAATACTGCTTTCGTAGGAATAGGTCCACTGTTGATGTCATGGTTCATCTCACCAAACAGTGGAACAGATCTTTACATCGTTTTGGAGAAAGTAAGATTATTGCACTTGATACTTTAAAGGCATTTGATAAAGTCTGGCATCTTGGTCTCTTATCGAAAATGCGTGTTTTCGGTATCGACGAATCTCTTCTTCGTTGGATTAGAAATTTTCTTTCGATACGTTCAATACAAGTTGTTTTGGATGGATTCAAATCTGAAACCAATAAAATAAATGCTGGTGTGCCCCAGGGCTCCGTTTTATCTCCGACCTTTTTCCTCATTTTTATAAATGATATCCCGTCTGCTACTTCATTTTACATACATTTTTTCGCTGACGAAAGCACTTTTAGCTTTTGATATTCGTTTCCAGACTCGAAACCCTCCTCTTCGGATGTGAACTGCAACGGCAAAATATGATAAGCTCATTAAATTCCGACTTACACAGCATTGTACAATGGGGAATAAAAAATCGTGTGGTATTTAATGCTTCGAAAACGCAATGCTGTCTTGCATTGTTAAAGCGAGATAAACCCTCTTTGCCACTGTCTATGAGTTGTCCTTGCATCAACGAAATGGAAAATTTTGACATCCTCGGAATGTGCATCAGCAACCACCTTTTGTGGAGCGATCACATACGCCATGTTGCCAAAAATGCCGCAAGATGTCTAGGTTTTTTGAGACGTTGCAAGAAATTTGTCTCTTCGTCTGATCTGGCTATAATCTACAAAACCTATATACGTCTGAAACTTGAATATAACTCTCATCTCTGGGCTGGTGCTCTAGTAACTTATATAAACCTCTTGGACAGTATTCAAAGAAGAGCTTTTAAAATGATTAGTAACAGTAACATCATCAACTCGATTACGTCACTCGAACATCGACTCAAGGTTTCTTGTCTCACCCTTTTTTACCGTTATTTTAGCCAGTTGCATTTCTCCCCTTAAACAATTTAACCGTAATAAACGCGCTTCTAGGAAATCCCATCAGATTACCCTTGAGCCCAACTTCGGCCGTACTATGAAGTACAGAGATTCATTTCTAGCCGTACTACGCGAATGTGGAATGCCTTGCCATGCTCTATCTTTCATCAAATGTGGAATGTGAAATAGGAATTTTGTAAAATACTTTTGAAAGTTCTCAAAAATTCACAGTTTGTGCGGTTTTGGGCTAGCAATTACGTTGTGATCAAGGCCGGATTCAGATTTTTAAATGGGGGTGGGGAGTCACATACTTAACATAAAGATAAGTTTTTCAGCCTAAAAATGTTCTTTAATGTTAAAGGATTTAAATAACATTAGGTGTATCTTTAGCTTACATTTACATATTATTTGCAGGATTGAAGTGGGACAATGAAATTTGATATAAATAATTTTATGGATTTTCTTTACGTATTTTTTTCGGACTTTATTTTCGGGAGTCTATTATAATATCGATTTCAGTTTGCTTACTTGTTTATTATATTTTCCAATTAGCCATTAGTTTCGCAAAAGTGTCAATTTTGCTAACTTTGTGACATTTATATACTTGAAATTGGTATTTAAATCAAAGTTTTAAGGCATCCTAAGCTTATTCACTTCAAAAGGTAAATTTCTTAAATTTTGATCTCAAAAATCTTATTTTTTATAGAAAATCAATTTTGAAAGTAAAGACACTTTAAAAAAGCCTTATACTATTTTGTGATTGAAAATAAATAAGAATTATTTAGAGATGAGTTTCAGGAATTTAAAGACAATTTATTATCAAATTGTCGAATCAATGTTAATTTTTATGAACCTGAATATTTACGGTTTCTCTTAGAGAAAATTTTATGAAAATAATTTAAAGCATTACTTAAGTTTTTCTAAATTCCATACTGTGTGAAAACAAAGATGTTTTTGACATCGTTAAATTAATAAAAAATATGTAGATGTAATCTTTACTTATGCAACTTAACTGTTTAAACTTTATGGTTCATATGATCCCCTTCCGCTGGATCTTCCATTCAAAAGATGATGAATTATTGCTGCGTGATTGTAATAAGGCTGGGTTTTCGATTCATATTAAAGTAATATGTCCTTTTAGCACCAAAGCTTAAAATAGTGAAATACAGATTTTATTTTCACATATAAAAAACTAGCTGACCCGGCACGCGTTGCTGTGATTAACATTCTTTTTATTTTACATTGTTGTTAACTATTTAAGTGGATTTGTAGGGGAACATCAGACATGGGCACCACAATGCTTTTTTACATATATGCCATTTGTAAAAAAAAACATGGAGACCTTTATGACTAATTTTCTACTATCGTTATCTCTTATTACAAAGCAATTATTGTTTTGAAACAAAGACGAATACGTGGCAACAGGTCCACTTTTCCTTTAAATTTTCCAGCTAAAATGATTGCTTGAAGAATATATCCGATGATCTTTTTGATAACCAAACTTGTAGTTTTGCATAATAAGGTGGATTTAAATGACTCATAAGAACAATAATAGTACCAATCTTTAATAAAAGATTTTGTAATAGCATTCCAGGTATTTTTAGTGACTTTGAAAATTCAATTGGAAAACAACAGCAGTATCGGTTGATTTAAAAACCATCAGATTCATTGTAATAACTTTTGTATCTGGAAGCTGATTTCGTCAACATAAACGTCTTTGGCTACTAAAATAGTCCGATAGTTGAGTCTGTTATGATTTAAGTAATTACTCTGTGTAGTGTTTACCCGGAAATTGTCTGGCAGTTTTATGTATTGGGTATTTGGTTGCAGTTGCATCAACAGATGTCTTCAATTTTTTGTTTGAAGCTAACAGATATTTGTCACTGGCAAATAATAGACAAATAATTTGCAATATGTTAAATTTGGTGATGTTCTTTCCAATGAAATACAAAATTTTTCCGGTGTACCACAAGGTTGTCATCTTGGTCCACTTCTTTTTATTATATTTATTAATCATTAACCGAATTGTATTAAAAGTTCTAGATGTCTTTTATATGCTGAAGATCTCAAATTTTTTAGTTCTGTAAGTTTTTGATCAGATGGTACTAAAATTCAATTGGATATTGATAATATTGCCAAATGGTGTTTCATAATTGGTTTAAATTTGAATCTTTATAATTATTCAAATACGCCACCTTATGAGACCAGATGTGCTTTAATTGACTTAAAACCTTTAGTATCTAGAAGAAAATGGTATTTAGTACTCTTTGCTTACGATGTGCTCAACTCTAAAATAAATTGTTCATTTTTGTTGTTCCAGTTTAATATGTATGTTAAGTCTCTGAATTTGCGTCCTAGAAATGGTAATTTTCTACATGTTCCTTTTCATAGCACAAATTATGCGAAACATAATCCAATAATAGCTTCTTGTATTGCTTTTAACGAATTTGAGTTTGTAATCGATTTTAATAAAAATAGATTAGATACTAAGAAAGATGTATTGAATTGTTGTAACACTATGTTTTTACCAGTGTTGAAAGGTGTTATCCCTTACCGTAATACGAATATTTTGAATTCAAGGGAATTCCTACGAAAATGACCCCCACATGTATTCGCCATTCTGTGTGATGGGACCTTACTTCTTCAAAAAATACGAAAATGAATTGACTTCGTAACTGAGCTATAATTATTGATTTTAATGTTCGGAACTGTAAAATATTGATGTGGTCTTAATTTATTTCCATAATGAAAAGGCTACGTGCAGCAAAAGCAACAAAACAATCGCAACTTCACAAGAAAATTTTCCTGACCGCGTTATTATTTGAAGAAGTGATCACAGTTGGCAAGTAAAGTAATCTGAAACACATTTATCCATTTTTTCCTGGAGTTCACAATCGATTTAAGACCAAAACTTCAGTTAATATTGCTGCAATCTTAGCCGTCGTGGTCATTTAGCTAATACCCTTTTTCATGTATCATTCTTTTTGCAAAGAAATTCAAATCTATTGATGTCTGAGAACCGGCAGCAAATGTTGGCAGTGGAGTGATAACCAAAATTCCTTGATGTGAATGTGTATACACGCACCTTTTAAGGTCGAGATGATAACCATATAAGTGATACATCAAACAATCAGAAACAAATAACCTTATTACCAAAAAGTGTTTTTTAGACGTTTTAAGCTTTTTCGAATGTATTTTGTAGTATCCGAGGCTAGTGCGATAGATTGGTCTTGGGTTCTAAAGTTTTTTTTTGACAAGTAATTGACAAATTCTCGAAGAGTAATTCTTGAAAACTGCTTTCTCAAATTAGCCGTTCGGCTTTGGCTTAAAACTGAAGGTCCCCTCCATCCCTGACAACAGAACTCGCACACAGAAATGGTTGAGAGTTTTAATTTGAAATGTATTTTTTTTTTTTCTTAAAACACTGATAACTTCCTATAAGTATAACCAAAATAATGTTTAACCAAAACATTAGAAAACTTCCCCTGATTACAAAAATGTATGCTCAAGACGTTTTGGTTGTGTAGCCTTCTGCTTGTCAGACGCGGTTTAATAATTTTTCAAATACATTTTGTAATTAAAAACACTCATTACCCTTTACCTTTGATATGTAAATACAGAAAATGATACATCAACAATTTTCAAGAATCAAGGAATTTTCTTTATCACTCCACTTTCATAATTTGCTGCTAATCTAGGTCTATGAAGAAACGATTTTCTTCTGAATAACAAATTTCATTTCGAAGCTTTTTATGGTTTGTTTGTGATCAAATATTTTTACTTTAAGGAGATTGCGATTAGATTTCATCGAATTCTTTTTATTCAATTCATTAAGTGAATTGATTTGATACTATGCGCATTTATTCATGAGTTCCTTTTTATTCCATGAAATGCAAAATTGCTTATTAAAGACTCTATAAGAATACAAACCATTTAAATAAATTCATTACTCAGAAATTAATCTGAGACACACATTTTTTCACTCACTCTTTCGAATTAAATTCATGAAAGATTGCATTCACGAATGACTGAAATCATTTTCACCATTATGGCGAATACAATTTCTTATCTGTCACTTATTCGACTTAAGTGCAAGAATTTAAGAATTTTCATTGAGAAAACACAAAATCCTTTTAAAATGAAAAGTTTCTTTGTCTTAAACAAAACAAAATTGAATGGCCTTACTTTCTTTTAAGGTATTTTCAATATTTCTGTTTTGTTCTTAAAAATAGAAACTTTAGCTCTTTTTGGCAAACAATGTAAATGTTTTTTTGTTCTTACCAAAAACAAGACAAAATGACTCCCAAGAAAACACATAATACAACTTTTTTCCACAAAAAAGAAACAAACAAAAAAAAAAACAATATTTTAAGTATTTTAAAACTTTTTCATAACCAAAAGTTTTTCTTTTACATAGAAGATAATAATTTTGAATTTCAATACCACATCCTTATAGCCAAAAAAAGGACATCATGATAAACTTTTTTTTCTATTAAATATATACATAACAATCTTTGCCAAAAAGGATATAATACATGTTTATGTGTAAAAGAAAATGTTCTATGGCGGAAAATATAGGTAATGAAATTTGACATTTTATGAGTTTCTTTTTTGTTAATATGTTTAGAAACATTTTGGTTCCCACTGCAACAAACCACTAATATAGGGTTTTCTATAATAATCTAGGTAAGTATATGCGCATACATCAAAGAGGAAATGAAATTAGGTTTTATTATTCTACATACATACTCGTATTACATAACATAATCATGTACCTATGTAATTTTGTCAAAATTGATTTGTTGTGGTAGATGGGGTTTCTAACAACAACACCAACAAAAACGTCGACACAAAAAAGGTTAATATCTCGCTTGTTTTAAATTATAACAGCTTTTATGTGGGTATTTACATCGCGTAATGAATTAATGGTTTTTCAAAATTAAAACCCGTGTTTGGTTGGTTGGTTGGAATATGATGCGGGTAGGGTAGGGTTGTAGTCGTAGGAGTCGTAAAATCAAAATAAAGGTTATATTTTGTGTTGTTTTATTATTATTTGTGACCGCAACGTATACGGGTTTTGACGGCCTATAAAATAATTTACTTACCTTTACAAATTAGGAGGAAAAAGAAAGTACCAATTTAAAATTTGGTTTTGATGTTTTTATGAAAATTTAAATGAGATGATGGAAAACACGTGTTTTCATTAAATATTTGTATTTTATAACAATAGAAGCATATGCAATGCTGTCAAAGTGTAAAGTAAGAAAGTGTTGAAGAAGGAAAAGGTTGAATATGTTTTCTAAGCCTTCAATAATAAATGTATGACTGCAGCGTCTTTAAACTCTAACAAACAATTAAATATACTTTTGGGAAGACAATTTTCAAGTATCCGGCTGTAAGTTGTTGGTAACATAAAAGTTAAGATCAATACCGTCACCTATTTTTATTTTTAAAATTGGTAAAGATGATTTTTCAAAGTCTTTTGTTTTTTTTTAAATAATTGTTTAAAATTTGAAAAAGCTTAAATCGAGGTGTGAAATTGTGCTATAATCTAGTAATGAATTTGTATGTCAGGGATGATGATCCATTCAAATCAGACGACAAAATCCAACAAGCCCGTCTTCTTAACCAAAACGAAGTAACGATTGCAATATCTAATAAATTAAAGTCTAACAAAGTCAATGGAGCAGATAGCGTGAATTCCTAGCTTTTCAAATCAACTGGAGATATTTTGATTTCTATAAAACATGGTTTATAGAAGGCATTCCCGATAAATGGAATCACAGTATTATTTGCATGGTTCTGAAAAAAGGAGACCCTCTGAACTGCACCAACTAAAGAAATATCATTTTCCTTAACATCGCTTACAAAATCTTCTCTGTCGTAATATGTGAAAGTCCCATCTTCAACAACCTGATAGGTCCTTAACAGTGTGGTTCTAGACCAGGACAGTCCACAGTCGATCAAATATTCCCATTACAGCAGATCCTCAAAAAACCCAAGAACACAAAATCTACACCCACCATCTTTTCATCGATTTCAAGGCCGCATATTACAGCATCTACAGGGACAAGCTGTATAGAGCCATGTCTAGTTTTGGCATCCCTGAAAAACTAGTCTGTTTGTGCAGGATGACCATGGAGAATTCCCGCTGCTCCATAAAGGTTGAAAACAACTTAACAGAACCTTTCATTGTCAAAAAAGGTTTTAGACATGGTAATGCCCAGCCCATTTTTGTATCATCGCACTTGAAAAAATAGTGCAGAGCTCACACGTCAATACTAGAGGCACTATCTTTCAAAAGGGTTTAACGGTTAATGACGGCAAAACAAAGTAAATGTTGTCTTCTAGAAAGGACCTACAACACCGACGTTTTTGGTCAAAACGTCACCATAGACAGACGTAATTTTGAGGTAGTCTACCTAGGCTCCACTGTAAGCGCAGAAAACGGCAAAAGCGCTGAGATCAAACTCAGAATAACTTTTGCTAACCGCTGTTTCTTTTGGCTAAAGCGTCTGGCGATGTCTTGGGATTGTAGCCGTTCGACGTTGTACCTTCTCACAGCATCTCCATATTTTGCCTTGGGTCTGGAAACCCGAAGTGCTACCTTGGCTACAACGAGGTAGTGTTCCGAATCGATGTAAGCTTCTGGGAAAATTTGGACATCCGTGTCTTTCGTCGATCGGAATATGGTCAATGTGGTTGACGGTAGATTGATCTGGAGAACTCCAAGTTCTTTAGTGGATTTTGAGGTGGGGAAAACGCGTAATGGCTACCATGACGTTTCGCCCCGCAGCAAAATCAATGACCCTGAATCCGTTAACGGAAGTGTTGTAGTGCAGGCTTTTTTTCCCGATTATTCCACCAATAAGAGCTCGAAGAACACATTTTTCTTGTTGTCATCCTTCGCTTGTGCGGGGAGTGCGCGCATATCAGGCTAATGTTGCCGAATTTAGCCTTAATGCAGATGGTCATGAGGCTCTCGTTGATGCATGTGCCTTGTTGATTAAGTCTGGCTTTAATGATAAAGCCGCATAAAATAAGCGCTGTTTGTTTTCTCTGTAGCATTCATCAAAGTAAATATCGCCGTTTTTTATCCTCTTTTAGCCGGCCCATCCAATCGTATTTCCTGGATGGCGTTGATGTCTGCTTTATAGCAGTCTAGGGCCTTCACTTATTCTTCGGCAGCACGTGGTCTGTTAAGGGACCTAACATTCCACATGCATATCCGAAGTTCGTTGTCCTTAATTCGTTTGCGTAGGTTGTCAATAGTAAATCCGTCCGTATCCGAGGCTTCGCAACTATGATGTTTTAACGTGGCCAGGAAGTCACCTCAACGGCCAGATCCAAGGACGGGGAGCAGTATAAGACCGCTTCACTAAGTAGTGCAACCTAACCGCAACTGTAGCCACGCCCATTCCATCTCGGTAATTCCTCCCCTGCCGTCTGGATAAGGAGAGGTGCCTTAGAGGAAACACCTCATCCCTCTCGCTCGTTTACTGCCCCAACATATTTCTACTGGGGTTGGAACCCAATCTTCAGTTGAGGTACTAGGCACCCGATGTTCACCACGAGGAGGTGAGAGTAGGAGTTGATAGACAGAGGCGGGTTTTGAGGAAAACCTGTGGACGCTTGTGTCCTCTTGAATGCAAATGTCTACCATTTTGAAATGGAACTGGCTATTTAATTAGAGCATTATTTATGGAAGTAGCGATAAAATAATGAATAATTGAGTGGGTTTGAAGTTTAGTGGGAATATAGACAAAAGATCATTTTTAACTTCCCATAGGAAGTTATTGTAATGGGTCCGATTTGTCAAATTGAAAATTTTGACATTTCTCGACGTTTCAAGGTCCCTAGAGTCGAAATAAAAGATTTTTAGACAGATGTCTGTGCGTACGTCTGTACGTTCGCGACGTTTTTTTCGTCGTCCATAGCTCAAGAACCAGAAGAGATATCGACTTCAAATAAATTTTGTTATACAGATAATAAGGCAGAAAGATGCAGAAAGGGCTCTCAAAAAAATTGCGTGGGTGGTTTTTTTACCATAGCAGTTTGAAAAAAAGGTGAAAATTTTGGTTAACCCTAAATATCTTACGAACCAAAAACGCTAGAGACTTGAATTAAATTGTATATAATATATTGTAATGTGATACAAAACATGTATATTTTTTGAAAAAAATCAATATAACGGTTTTTTTTATAAATCAAAAAAACTAAAAAAAAAATTGTAACCTCCACAATTTTACGACTGAAATATGATATCATCTCTAAAACAATTTTGTGCAACGACGAATAATGTTTTTGACATCTGATAAAATTTTAAGAAAAATCTAATTGACTGTTTTTTTTACAAAAAATAAAAACCTAAAAAAAAAGTATAAAAGTTGGTAAAAATTGATTTTCAACTCAAATATCTTTTCCAAACTCGGGAATATTAGCTTTAATTTACTTTTATCTTTTAAAAACTATTGTTGTTAACATTCAGTAAAATTTTGAAAAAATTCGAATTGACAGTTTTTTTACAAAACAAATAAAAACCGAAAAAAAAATTAATAAAAGTTGGTAAAAAATGATTTTCGACTCAAATATCTTTTAAACACTTTGAGATAGTAGCTTCTTACTAATTTGTTTTTATAAAAAAATATTGTTTTCAATATTAGGGCAAATTTTGAGAAAAATCGAATGGATAGTTTTTTATAAAAAAAAACCTAAAAACAAATGTATAAAAGTTGGTAAAAATTGATTTTCGACTCAAATATCTTTTCAAAACTCTGAGATATTGATTTAAATTTACTTTTATCTTTCAAAAAATCTTGTTGTCAACATTCTTTAAAATTTTGAAAAAAATCGAATTGACAGTTTTTTTTACAAAAAAATAAAAACTGAAAAAAAAATTAACAAAAGTTGGTAAAAAATTATTTTCGACTCAAATATCTTTTAAAAACTTTGAGATAATAGCTTCTTACTAATTTTTTCTTATAAGAAATATTGTTTTCAAAAATAGGACAAATTTTGGGAAAAATCGAATTGACAGTTTTTTTTACAAAAAATAAAAAACCTAAAAAAAAATTAATAAAACTTGGTAAAAATTGATTTTCGACTCAAATATCTTTTCAAAACTTTTAGATATTGGCTTTTATTTACTTTTATCTTTCAAAAAATGTTGTTGTCAACATTCAGTAAAATTTTGAACAAAATCGAATTGACTGTTTTTTTTATAAAAAATTAAAAACCGAACAAAAATTAACAAAAGTTGGTAAAAATTGAATATGGATTCAAATATCTTTTCAAAAATTGTAGATTTTGGCTTTTAACTACTTTTATCTTTCAAAAAATATTGATGTTAACATTTAGTTAAATTTTGAAAAAAATCGAATTGATAGTTTTTGTACAAAAAATTAAATACCTAAAAACAAATTTAACAAAAGTTGTTATAAATTGATATTCGACTCAAATATCTTTTCAGAAATTTTAAATATTGGCTTCAAACTAATTTTATCTTATAAGAAATATTGTTTTCAACATTTGGTAAAGTTTTTAAAAAATTCGAATTGACAGATTTCTTACAAAAAAAACTGTAAAAAAAACAATACTAAAACTTGGTAAAAATTTAGTTTCGGCTCAAATATAATTATAAAAGTTGGTAAAAATTGATTTTCGACTAAAATATCTTTTCAAAAATTAAAAATATTGGCTTCAAACTTATTTTATTTCACAGAAAATATTGTTTTCAATATTCAGTAATTTTTATATAAAAATCCAACAGTCCGTGTTTTCATAAAAAAATAAAATCTACAAAAAATAGTACGCAAATTTGGTAAAAATTGATACAACAAACTTTTAAGCAAGACAAATCGACAGACGGGATGGGAAGTTATCAGTGTGGGTCGCATCCCAGCCTCTTTTTTTAAATAAGAAAGAGTGTCGGAGAAGAACTCCTCTTCACAGCAATAGCCAGGATATTTTTTGGGGAAGCTTGAATGTGAATGTCAAGAACTTTTAGTTCTCTAGCACCTGTACGAATGCGAAAAAGATTCGTCTTATAGTATCCTTAATGCTTTCAAGCACAGGAGGAGTCATGTCACTCATTGGCAGCCTTGAATAAATAGCAAACTGTGCTACAAATCAATTGGCTTTATCAATCGAGCTTACAAAAGGAGTGTCATTAAAGGCAAGCGTAGGAACCGATGAAGACGTAAAGTTGCGCACATTTCTTACAAATAGCCAGACATTTTTACTACCATTGGGACATTGTAGTATTTATTGACATACCAGAAAGGTCATACAAAAATTGAGTGCGTCAAATATGTCCGTTAAAGGTCTTTCTAACTTCTTTAAATTAAGTCCGGTTTTCTGGGGTTGACTTTGTGTATTGTCCCGAAACTTAAATTTTTGAATATAACCTCATTAAAACTCGAATCAAAATATGAGATTTCCTTAGGTTTGACAGATTTTACCCTATTCAGAATAAAATTTCTCTTTTAACGTAGAAATATGTTTGTAACCATTTCTGTGCTGGAATCCACATCACTATCGAGGAAGCAGAAGCATAGTGAAGAGTTAAAGTTCCTGAAGAAGTCGTTGACACAGTACCTGTTTGCTTTCTCATATTGTCAAGCGGTTCTCTTAGGGGTTTTTACTTTAACTGGGGTTATTTGGAGAAATTTGCAGATATGATACAGCCTAGAGGCGATAACAGACTAAATGCATATATAAGGCGTGATTTTGTAGCTTTTATCTATTATTGGTAACACTGCTTGTGGAGGTTTCTTTAATTTAAAGTTCATCGCGCTTCTTCCATTTTATGGTCAGTTTAATTGACCCACTGAAGCCGCTATTCGGAAGGATTTAGGTGTGATGTCTTTTAAAATACAGCTGGTGCAAGAATTCAAGCCGAAATACTACTGCAACGTAAAATTTTTGGTAACTAAGCTCTTGGAAAGTTGGCCAAAGATTTACTTTTTACCTATAAATTGTGTTCAGCGACGAAGCTCACTTTTGGCAAATGGGTACTCAAATAAGCAGAATTGTTGATTTTGGAGCGAACATTAGCCAGAAGCATTGCAAGGCCACCAATACATCTAGAAAAAGTCACATTTATAGGCTGGTGGCATCAGTTTACCGTACTTTTTCAAAGATATTGCGAATCGTTAAGTAACTGTTAATGGTGAGCGCTACCGTAAGATGATATCCAACTTTTGTTTTGCCCAAAATGTAAGAGCTGGACTTGCATGACAAACTATCGTCCAATTACAGCTTAAGAACTATCTTGAAGAACGGAAGCTTCTTAATGACCGACAGTATGGCTTTTGTAGGAATAGGTCCACTGGTGGTCTCATGGTTCATCTCACCGAACAATGGAACAAATCTTTACATCGTTTTGGAGAAAGTAAGATTATTACGCTTGATATTTCAAAAGCATTTGATAGAGTTTGGCACCAAGCTCTCTTATCGAAAATGCGTACTTTTGGTATTGATGAATCTCTTCTTCGTTGGATTAGAAATTACCTTTCTAAACGTTCAATACAAGTTGTATTGGATGGTTTCAAGTCTGAAATTCATAAAATAAATGCTGGTGTACCCCAGGGCTCCGTTTTGTCTCCCACTCTCTTCCTTATAAAGAGTGATTTTTTTGAGGTTAGGATTTTCATGCATTAGTATTTGACAGATCACGCAAGATTTCAGACATGGTGTCAAAGAGAAAGATGCTCAGTATGCTTTGACATTTCATCATGAATAGACTTACTAACGAGCAACGCTTGCAAATCATTGAATTTTATTAATAAAATCAGTGTTCGGTTCGAAATGTGTTTCGCGCTTTACGTCCTATTTATTTTGTTCAGCGATGAGGCTCATTTCTAGTTGAATGGCTACGTAAATAAGCAAAATTGCCGCATTTGGAGTGAAGAGCAATGCATCCCAAAAAATGCACTGTTTGGTGTGGTTTGTACGCTGGTGGAATCATTGGACCGTATTTTTTCAAAGATGCTGTTGGACGCAACGTTACGGTGAATGGCGATCGCTATCGTTCAATGCTAACAAACTTTTTGTTGCCAAAAATGGAAGAACTGAACTTGGTTGACATGTGGTTTCAACAAGATGGCGCTACATGCCACACAGCTCGCGATTCTATGGCCATTCTGGGGGAAAACTTCGGAGAACAATTCATCTCAAGGAATGGACTGGTATGTTGGCCACCAAGATCATGCGATTTGACGCCTTTAGACTATTTTTTGTGGGACTACGTCAAGTCTAAAGTCTACACAAATAAGCCAGCAACTATTTCAGCTTTGGAAGGCAACATTTTCGAAGAAATTCGGGCTATTCCGGCCGAAATGCTCGAAAAAGTTACCCAAAATTGGACTTTCCGAATGGACCATCTAAGACGCAGCCGCGGTCAACATTTAAATGAAATTATCTTCAAAAAGTAAATGTCATGGACCAATCTAACGTTTCAAATGAAGAATCGATGAGATTTTGCAAATTTTATGCGTTTTTTTTTTTTAAAGTTCTCAAGCTCTTAAAAAATCACCGTTTACTCATAAACGATCTTTTGTCTGTCACTTCTAATCCATTAAACTGTTTCGCAGACAACAGTACCCTCAGCTTTTCATATTCGTTTCTAGATTCACATCCTTCTCCTTCGGATGTGGAATTTAAACGGCATCGTATGAAAAGCTCATTAAATCTGATCTTGACAGCATTGTACTATGGGGAATCAAAAACCGTGTAGAATTTAATGCTTCGAAAACCCTTGAGCTCAATTTCGGGCGTACTGTCAAGTATAGAGATTCTTTCTTAAATCGCACATCGAGAATGTGGAATGCCTTGGCCAACTCTATTTTTCCCTCCCATTTTGATGTTCAAAACTTTAAGACCAATGTGCACTGGTATCTCCTTTTAAATCCTTCCTTATTTTCCTAACGCTTGCACTGTGTTTAGATATAAACATATAAAGGGTACTAATAACCCCTTGAGTGCTTGTGAATTAAAAAAAAAAAATGGTTTCAACAAGATGGTGCCACATGTCACACAGCACGCGCAACAATAGACTTATTGAGAAGCGAGTTCAGTGAACATTCTATTTCACGTATACAGGACCGGCCAATCCGTCACCTAAATCGTGCTATTTAACGACTTCAGATTATATTCTGAGGGGCTTTGTTAAAGCTTATGTCTACACAGACAAGCCCTCTTCAATTGACGCATTTGAAGACAACATTGAAACACTAATGGCCGAAATGTTGGAAAGAGTATGAAAAAATTGGACTAAGCGGATGAAGCAGTCAAGGTCAACATTTGCTGAAATAATTGTATGTTTTTTTTTTCAACTTTCCAATAGTTTTTAAAAAATCACCCTTTATTAAAATCAAAGTCAAGAAATATTTAAATTTTTTGTTGCCGCACTGTATCTTAAGGGTACTCTCAGCTTTTTTGTATTTTTTCCAAAGGAAAGGCGTTTTAGTATCGATCTTTTTCTTGAAAGAAATCAAATGTATGGAATACTCTCAAAAAATTATAGAATTTTGACTTTAGAAACCTTAAAAATGTCTGCAAATATTTTCAAAACCTCCTTATTATATGTTTTCAACCTCATCTAGTGTTATGATCAATTTTTCTAATTTTATATTTTCACCGTGTTCTTTCTACATTTTAAATTTTCATTTTTTCTTTTATTTTATTTAAAAACACAAGAGGGTAGACAACCCACACCTTACCGCGCACTGTATTACCAATTTTCTCAAAAGTATTCTCATTTCTTTCACATCAAATGAAATCCAATTCAATAATTCCACAGACTATAGCGATTATCGGAAAATGCTTTTAAAAGATTTCCACTTCCTCCTCAACACCTTTCCAGGACATTCTTTTCTATCTTCTATTTTATTATACGATTATAAATACAAGGACGACGACGACGAGTACCTGCCTTCTTCATTCATGCCGGAAACACATAAAAATGCATAGGAATAGAGGATTTTCTTAACCTCTTGTTCTGAGGCAAAACAGACAAAATGGGATGTTGCCAAAAAGGAAGAAGGAATAAAATAAAAAAAAAACATATATAGAAGAATTAAAAAAAAAGGAATAAAGGATTCTTTTGCCAGCTGAATGGGCAAGTTAAGTGTTTAACCTGAAATCGATTAAAAATAATTTACTAACGATTATCTGCTTTTGTTTCTTGTTTTATTTTTTTCTGTGTAGTCCTTTATTCATTCATCTATGTATAACTATTTGCAGGATGTGATTTAACAATTTTTTTTACTTATTCCTCTTCCTTTATTTTGACAGGAGGGAAAGCAAAAAAGAGTGAGAAAAGATTTAAAATAGTTTCTTTTTCTTTTCCTTATTTTTAAGTTTGTTTTTGTTCGAATGTTGTTATTCTAGCAATCTATAGTCTCTGGTTTGGTCGTAGTGATTTTGAAGGATGTAAATTTTTTGGTTTGTCTGAGTCTGATGATCAGGACTTTGCGGATGATGATGACGATGATGATGATGATGGGTTTGGTGAGGTTTTGTATTCTGTTTCTGGTGGATGCAGACTCAGAGACATAGCTCAGATTCAGTTTGGCTACAAGAGCAAAACCAATGTGATGATGTAGGGTTGATTGTTTTAGCCGTTAGCTATTCATGAAAATCATTATTCTAGTCTAGGGAGCAATTTTGAAGTTGAAGTGGTGTCAAAATGACTGACATTTATCTGTGGGTATGTTTTAATATACCCTTATAACAGAAAGAGAGAGTAATTTTTATGTATTTATATAGAGTGAAAATCAACGATGACATGGTCCTGACAAATATTATTTTTTTTATTATATTCCAACATGATTGATTTAAAAACAAATAATTTCGTACAAAATCAGTGGCTACTTCTGAAAGAAAGAAAAAGTTACCTAGAGACATTATAATCTTTTGTTTTGGTATATCAACTTTTTGAACCTGAAGTAGAGTTTAAATCAAATTTGGGAAGAAAATTAGTACTCAAATTTTGTTGTTGAAAGCACCTTGAGAATTTGGGCTACTTTGGGCTACTTTTAATTTTGATGCAATGAAATTTTTGAAAAAAGGCTTGAGTACTAATCACATTGTAAATTTTCTATTTGTATACTTTAAATGATGTTCAAATGGTAGACATGTGCATTCAAGAGGACACAAGCGTCCACAGGTTTTTCTCAAAACCCACCACTGTCTATCAACTCCTACTCTCACCTCCCCGCGGTGAACATCGGGTGCCTAGTACCTCAACTGGAGATTGGGTTCCAACCCTAGTGGAAAGTTGTTGGGGGCAGAAAACGAGAGAGGGGGGAGAGGTGTTTCCACTAAGGCATCTCTCCTTATCCAGGCGGCAGCGGACGAATTCTCGAGATAAAATCAACGGTGGCGTCTACAGTTCCAGTAAGGTTGAACTACTTAGTGAACACCTTATAGGGCTTCTTCGACATATTCGGAGCCCAGGCCTGTAAGGAGCGGTTTATCCGGCTCCCCTTCCTTGGAGTTATACTAAGGATCTGGCCCTCCAGGTTGGGGGTTGTGCCGTCGGGGTGACTTCCTGGCCACGTAAAAATACCTTAAGTTTCGAAGCACCAACAAGCCTCGGATACGGACGGATTCACTGTTGACAACCCACGGAAACGAAATAAGGACAACGAACTTCGGATATGTACGTGGAATGTTAGGTCCCTTAACAGACCACGTGCAGCCGAACAATTAGCGGAAGCCCTAAACTGCTGCAAGGCAGATATTACAGCCATCCAAGAAGTGCGATGGGATGGACCGGGTAAACGCAAACTAAAAGACTGCGATATCTACTACGGCGACTGCTACCGAGAACAAAGACAGCGTCTATTTGGGTGTGGATTTGTTGTTGGAACTAGGCTCAGGCAAAAAGTCTTGAGTTTCAACAGTGTGAACGAGCGCATCACGACAATCCGCATCAAGGCTAAATTCGCCAACATAAGCCTAATATGCGCGCATGCCCCAACAGAGGAGAAAGATGAAGACACCAAAGACATATTCTTCGAGCTCTTGGACAAGACATATGAGCAGTGCCCTGGCTATGACATTAAAATTGGCTTAGGAGATTTTAATGCCAAGTTAGGAAGAGAAGACATCTTTGGTGGCATAATCGGGAGATACAGCCTGCACGACACCACCTCCCACAGCGGATTCAGGGTGGTCGATTTCGCTGGGGAGCGAGACGTTCTGGTAGCTAGTACGCAGTTGAGGCATCTTAATATCCACAAGGGGACATGGAAATCTCCTGATCAATCAACCGTCAACCAGATTGACCACATTGCGATCGACGCACGACACTTCTCCAGTATCCAGGATATCCGAACATTCCGAGAGGCCAACATTGACTCGGACCACTACCTCGTTGTAGCCAAGGTACGGCTACGGATATCCCGATCCAAGCCAAAACAAGGAAGTACTGTGAGAAGATTCCACGTTAGACGGCTACAATCGCAAGAGACTGCCATGTCCTTTTCCGATCGAGTCTCTAATAACCTCCTAAAGAGTCCTATGGTTCCTGCATTAAGCATTGAAAACCAGTGGCAACATTGCCTTGCAGCCATCAGAGATGCCGCCTCTGAAGTGCTAGGTTTCACACGGCCACCACAGCGAAACCCCTGGTTTGACGACGAATGCCGGCAAGCGCATGCAGCGAAACAAGAGGCATACAAAACGGCGCTGCACAAAAGGACTAGAGCTGCTCGCGAGCTCTACGAGCAGAAGAGGAGAGAGGAACACCGGTTTCTTAGATGGAAAAAAAGAAAGCATGAGAATCGCGCGATCGAGGAGATAGAGGGATGTTACAACAGATATGAGGTTCGTAAATTTTACCAAAAGGTAAAAAACCTCCCATGGGTACAAGCCACGAACCGAAGCCTGTAAAGACGATCAGGGGAACATCGTAGTAGAACCGCAGTCGATGCTGAGAATATGGAAAGATCACTTCTCCAAATTATATAACGGCGATGACGAACCGAATTCCGCTGTAAGGGAGATAGAACCACTCAACCTCGGCGACGCAGATCAACAATTCCGCCTACCCGACCTTGACGAAGTGAAGATAGCTATATCTAAACTTAAGTCAAACAAAGCTGCTGGAGCTGACGGCATCGCTGTCGAACTATTCAAAGCAGCAGGCGATGACTTGGTAGGGAGCATGCACCAACTCATCTGCAAAATATGGTCGGAAGAAAGCATGCCTGATGAGTGGAATCTCAGCATAGTATGCCCGATACAAAATCTACCAAATATTCACACTACGGCAGATCTTGGAAAAAACCCAGGAGCTTCAAATCGATACCCACCATCTCTTTATCGATTTTAAAGCCGCGTATGACAGCATCTATAGGGAAGAGCTCTACCGAGCAATGTCTAGTTTTGGCATCCCTGTCAAACTTATCCGTTTGTGCAGAATGACGATGGAGAATGCACGCTGCTCTATCAAGGTCGGAAAAGATCTTACCGATGCATTTGATGTCATGCGACTTCTTCAACATCGTTCTGGAAAGAATTGTGCAAAACTTAACCGTCAACACTAGAGGCACAATCTTCCAAAGATCCATCCAATTACTCGGATACGCAGATGATATTGACATAATTGGAAGATCAAAGCGTGATGTCAGTGGAGTGTTTTTGAGTTCTGCGTACTAAGCAAAGAAAATGGGTTTAGTGGTCAATAAGGGCAAGGCCAAGTATATACTGCTATCAAACAATTTCATTGAACGACGACCTCTTGCACAAAATTTCACCATGGAAGTGTAAATTTTAAGTTGTTGAAGACTTTGTCTACATAAGCATCAAACAGAGCATTAACCTTGCAAATCACTGCTTCTTTGGACTTACAAGGCAATTGAGAAGTAAAGTCCTCTCTCGAGCATCTAAAATCACCATCCATAAGACACTCATCATCCCGGTTCTCATCTATGGCGCTGAAGCTTGGACCCTGTCAAAGAAAGATGAGAGCGTCTTAGGATGTTTCGAGAGAAAAATTCTTCGGGTGATTTTTGGTCCCGTACGCATAGATGGAGAATGGAGGAGAAGATATAACGACGAACTGTACGGGCTGTACAGCGACACTGACCTAGTTAACAGAATTAAAGTCCAACGGCTTAGATGGCTAGGTCATTTAGGACGGATGGACATCAACGCTCCAGCCCGGAAGGTCTTCGAATCCAATCCCGAGGGACGGGATTGGAGACAGCTAGCTAGGGACCGAGCTGGCTGGAGACGCTTGTTGGTTGGGGCCCAGGTCCGCCCCGGACTGTAGCGCCACCTTAAGTAAGTAAGTAGGTAAGTAAGTAAGTATACTTTAAAATCATTATTCTATTAAAAAAAAAAAAAAACAATTTATCTGTTGAATATAAAATTGAAAAGTTGGATGATCACAACTATGATGGTTGATCTGTCCAAATGAGAAGTGTGCTCATAATTTCTTATCTATGGAGTTATGTGAACGGAGGCACAGTGAAACAGGAGGCTATGACTCCAGCTCAAGTCTCAGAGTGGGATTTCAAAGATGGTAAAGCTCTTGCTAACATTATTTTTAAATATAAAATCGTCTCAGGTAATCCACGTAAAACATTGTCTCACTTCGAAGTCTGCATGGGACAGTTTGAGGGCAGCACATCAACCACGTGGACCCGCAAGAAAGATCTAACTTTTTAAATCGATTTACAGACATTGTCAAAAAACTCTCTGAAATTGAATTTGCAATTAATGACGAATTGCTTGTGATAATTTTGCTTTCAAGTCTCCCAAAATGTTTGGAGAGCTTTGTTGTTGCCATGGAGGCTCACGATACGCTACCAGATTTGAGTTCTCTGAAAGTAAAGCTTCTGGATTAGGGAGATCGTCGTTTAGACAAGGGAGAACTTGTCAGGAAAGATAATGTAGGTTTTAATCAAGCTTACGCAGTGCGATCTAGTAGTAAACCGAAATTTGTCCACAAAAAGAGGTTTTTCGGAAACTGTTATAACTGCGGGAAGAGGGGGCATTTCGCGTCGATGAACAAATAAAATAAGCTGGTGGTAATCATATAACGGCCAGTGGCGTTGGTACCGTTGTTCTCAAAACGGAATTTTGTGAGCTAGGATTAAATAACGTTCTTTTTGTTCCTGGTCTGAAAGCTTATTTTATTTCGGTTAGCAAGGCAATAGAAAATGGCTTCCGAATGAGTCACTTACAAGGTCAAACGATATATTAGAACTCATTCATACAGTTATTTGTGGGCCTATGAAGAGGGTTTCACTCGGAGGAGCACGATATTTCGTGACATTCATTAAAGATAAATCACGCAAAATGTTCGTCTCTTTTATGAAAGCAAAGAGTGAAGTTTTTGAGATTTTTCGAAAGTTCAAGTCTTTGGTAGAACGCGAAACTGGAAAGGTTATAAAAAATCTGAGAAGTGACAACGTCAGTGAGTACCGCAGCGAAGATTTCGAAAAATTATTTTGAGAACTATGGAATAGGTCGACAGTTCTCTGTAGTTTACACTCAGCAACAAAATGGAGTTGCAGAAAGGGCCAATCGTAGAGATGGCGAAATGCATGTTGAATATATGTGGGCTGAGGCTGTGAACACGGCAGTGTAAGATGAAAATAGAGAAGTTCAATGCCAACAAGAAACCTCCAGTTCCATAAAAGCCAATCGATATCCGAAGCGAAAACGGTCGATTACCAGCAGTGACGAAGATGATAACAAAACGACGACGACGACGACGTTGACGACGGTTGTTAGAGGTAGGCCGAAGATTATCAGAACCGGTAAGCGCGGAAGACCACGAAAGCAATTCAATGTTTTAAATAGTATTGAAAAAAACAAATAAGATTATCATTCCATAAACCATGTCCGAAGCCTTAGCTCTTCCCGAGTCTTTGATGTGGAAAAAAGCAGTAGCTGAGGAATATAAGAATCTCATATCCAACAATACATGGGATTTAGTTGAGCTTCCTGAAAGTCAAAAACCTATAGGTTGCCGATGGGTTTTTAGGGTGAAGAATGATGAACATGGTACACTTCAAAGATTTAAGGCGCGGCTGGTAGCTAAAGGTTACAGTCAGATTTTCGGAATCAATTATAAAGAAACTTTTTCACCAGTGATAAGATATTCCATAATTCGAATCATCCTTGCCTTAGCTGTTGAAAAGAAGCTTTTTCTCCACCAAATGGACGTTTCGTCTGCGTATTTGAATGGAGAACTTCAAGAAGACGTGTATATGGAACAACCAGATTATTTTGGTAAACCGAAGAATCCCGAGAAGGTTTTGAAACTAAGAAAGCCTTTATATGGTTTAAAGCAATCAGGGAAAGCATGGAATGAAAAGCTCGATTCCATATTAAAGAAATGTACAAGCGAATGTTGCGTTTACGTGACACATAATGATGATGATCATTGATGATTTTATTCTTGCTGCGAGGTGCGAAGAATCGATTCAACAGATGAAAACACAACTTAATAAGGAGTTTAAGGTCGTCGATAATGGTCTATTACATCATTTTCTGGGCTTTGAAATAAGTCGTGAAGGAGACACCAGACCGATCACAATTTGTCAAAATCAGCTTATTTTGAATCTTTTACAGGAAACTGGAATGACAGAATGCAGACAAAATCAAACTCCGTTAGAGCCTGGGCAGCAGTTCCGATGTCAAGATGAAAACTGTAAGCGAGCTAACAGAGAACAATACCAGTCCATTATCGGGTCATTAACCTACTTGTCGATTTCAACACGGCCTGATATCATTCAATTAGTTAGCAAATTGTCACGTTTTAATTCGGATCCACACGAGGAACACTTTACAGCAGTCAAACACTTATTAAGGTACCTAAACTGCACTAACTACAAATTGTATTATTATCCTACAGGCAAACAGATCGAGTGGTTTGATGATGCTGATTGGGGTGCAGACGTTGTTGACCGAAAGTCATACACTGGCTTCGTGTTTATGCTTGCTGAAGCTGCCATATCTTTGGAGTCCAAGAAGCAACAAACTGTGGCACTAAGCAGTACCGAGGCGGAGTACATGGCCTTATCCGCATCGGCTAAAGAAGCTGTTTATCTAAAGAGATTGGTATGTGAGCTTGGAGGCGGCGAGTTTGCTACATCGAATATTGTTTTGAACGGTGATAAGCTCAGTGCTCAACAGCTTGTGAAGAATCCTGTTCACCAATTTTTACAAATTTTTAAAAGCATTCTGTGCAGGTATTTATTTAAAACTAAAATATTTTAAAAATTGTTTATGAGGTTAAAATGTGTAGAATAGAAAAGGGCACTATTACTCGTAGTTACTTTCTTAGTAATTTTTTCTTCACTTACCGGCCCGTTAAACAAAACTTAATTGAAGTCGATAACTTTGCTTTTTTTTAGAGATAGGATACTGCTGCACAAAAGTATCTTGAGCGTCCGAAAGCCTCTAAGAACAATGCATTCCAAACTGTAAGAAACAATATTGAAATGATTTGTAGAAAATTTTTCAAGATAGGAAGTACTGATATGGAAGTTAAAGGTACGAGTAGTGTGCATGTTGTAAGCTGAGCGCAGCATTCTTGTGATATGTTCAAAAAGATCATAATTTGTACTGTGATGAGGAAGGCAAAAGAGAGAGGCCTGTTTGACATTCCATGAATTAGTATAAATAGACACCTTTAGTGACAAGGCGTATTTTTGGATAAATGGCTGTGTCAAAAAGAAAAATTGTTGTATATGGGAGGAAAACAGCCCACGCGAGGTTACCACCAGGTGATAATGCATCCTCAAAAAGTAACCGTTTCGTTCGGATTTCGGGCCTGCGGCGGCGTAATTGGTCCGTACTTTTTTGAAAACTACGGTAGTGCGGCGGTCATCGTCAACAGCGAGCTCTACATAACGATGATAACTAATTTTGTATGACCCAAATGGAACCGTATTGACCGAGAAATATGGTTCCAGCAGGAAGGCGCTACGTGCCACACAGCAAACGCCTTGAATAAATGGTATGTCTATAAAATACAAAAAGTGGCTGGGATGCGACCCACACTGATAGCTTCCCATGCCGTCTGTCGATTTATCTTGCTTAATAGTTTGCAGGTTTTCGTGTTGGGTTAAAAAAGTTGTCAGTCGAATTATTCTTAAAAAATTTGAAATTACCAACTATATTTTTCATATAAAGAAATAGTTTAGTTTGGAAATCTAGTTTTGTTAAATAGATTTTTAGTAGAAAAAAAAATGTTTACCAATTTTGGTAGCATTTCTTAAATTTTTTTAACTGGATGAATTAATAATTTGAGAGATATCAAGAACGGAACACCCTTTTTTACCAAATTTACGTGCTATATCTTTTAAATTTCATTTTTTTTATGAAAAAACTAACTTGTATTTTTATAAAAAAAAAACTACTGAATATCGAAAACAATATTTTCTGTGAAATAAAAAAGTTTGAAGACAATATTTTAAATTTTTGATAAGCTCTTTGAGTCGTTAGTACATTTTTACCAAATTAAAGTATTGTTTCATTTTAAGGTTTTTATTTAAAAAAAAAAAACGGTTAATTTGATTTTTCTCAAAATTCAACTGAATGTTGACAACAATATTAAAAAAAAAAAAAAAGTAGTTTAAAGACAATATCTATAAGTTTTGAAAAGATTTCTGAGTCGAAAATCAATTTTTACCAACTTGTGTTAAATTTGTTTGGGTTTTTCGTTTTTTATAAAAAAAAACTGTCAATTTCATTTTTTTTCAAAATTTCACTGAATGTTCAAAACAATATTTTTTAAAATATAAAAGCAGTTGTTATCGAATAACTCAAAGTTTTAAGAATATATTTATGTAGAAAATCAATTTTTACCAACTTTTAATATTTTTTTGTGTAGGTTTTTATTTTTTGTAAAAAAACTGTTAATTGGATTTTTTTCAAAATTTTTCCGTTTGTTGAAAACAATATTTATTATAAGATAAAATTAGTTGGGAGCCATAATCTCAAATAATTGAAAAGAAATTTGAGCCAAAATTCAATTTTTACCAACTTTGTGTGATGTTTTTTTAAGTTCTTATTTTTTATAAAAAAAAACTGTCAATTTGATTTTTCTCAAAATTTTACCAGATGCCAAAAACTTTTTTTTGTTTCACAAAATTGTTTTGGAGATGAAATAGCTTTCGTAAAATTTTCGAAGTGATAGTCCTAGCGTCATTGGTTCGTGAGATATTTAATGTTAACCAAAATTTGCACCTTTTTTTTAAACTTGCATGGTAAGAAAACCACCCTTGCAATTTTCTTGAGAGCCTTTTCTACATCTTTCTGCATTATTATCTTTATAACAAAATTCATTTGAAGGCAATATCTTTTCTGGTCCTTGAGCTATGGACGACGAAAAAACGTCGCGAACGTACGTAGAGACTACACACGCTCGTACAGACATCTATCTACAAATCTTTTATTTAGACTCTAGGGTCCTTGAAACGTCGAGAAATGTCAAAATTTTCTATGAGAAGTTAATGAATTGAGTGGCACAATTGAAAACTAGGGCCTAGTGATTTACAACTCTTAACCATTCCTGTTTGTCAGGGATAGATGGGATTTACAGTTTTAAGTCGAATCCGCATGGCTAATTTGAGAAAGGTCTTTTCCTGACAACAATTACTTTTGAAGAATTTGTCAATTTCACGCAAGATGCAGTAACTGTGAAAATATTTTAGATGGCATAGGTAGGGATCGTTGTAACCATCATGCCAGGGGTACTACTAATGATGTGTCTATGGTATATAATAAGAATGACTTCGATCGTTTTTCCAGGGTTTTAAGATTAATAAACTTTAAACGATCTTCATAAGGTGGTAAGATTAGTTTATCAGTGAAGGGAAGACCGCAAAGTGGGGTATAGTTTCAATTCTTTGAGAACAAGAATTTTTGTGGTTAGACCAACCTTTACTAAGGAGATATTGTAACGAATCCTATCGACTTCACCCTTCATCCTTTACGCTCACACTATGAACTATAGCCTACAGGAAGGTATAGTCCAGTCCTATAAGCAGGAATGAACAACAACTGAACTATATAAAGAGATTGTAGAATTATTAAAACTGAATGTCAAATGACGTATGCTAATAACTTTTCATACGAATAGTTTACCTGAAATGGTCTACGTTTGTAGAAAAATTGAAAAGTACTTAAACAATTCTCAAGACTCGAGGTCATCTAGAATTTTCAAACCGCAGTTCCAGCAACCCTCAACAAATCGTAGGAACGTTTCCGAAATAGAGACACACGAAGTTAGTTTATTTGATCCAAATATGGAAGCCTTCAATTCAGGTAGAGATGTTCGAAACCTTGTATGTTTCAATTTCAAGGAAAAAGGACACACTTACTTCGATTACCAAATGCCTCAAAGCAAGTTTTTTTGTTATAAGTGTGGGTATGAAAACACTACCGTATCGCAATGCCCGCGTTGTTCGGGAAACGAGGTAAAGAACAGTCCTATGTCCAAGGGAAACTGTTCGAAAAATTAGAACCCGGACATAAAATTGACATTTTAAACCCAATCATTTCTCATGAATCACAGATTCAAACAAAAACAACAAATGAACCAACACATCCAATATTAATTCTAAAACCTAAACATAGACCAAAAACAATAGAAACAGACAAAATTCAAAAACCTAACGAACCTCGAAAAACGTTACACGAGAGATTAGAAAACTATTATAGAGTTAGAAATAGAATTTTTGACCATCCAGAAGCGAAGACACCCGTTTCTTAAAAGGTGACGAAACTTAGACAAAAATTCAAAATGAAGAAACAAGAGTTCAAAGCGATAGAAGCTTCGGTATTGTATAATGCGGAAGACCCTAGACCATATGCTACAGTGAAAATTTTTGACGAACAGATGCAAAGCTTGCTTGATAGTGGAGCAAGTATTAGCTGCTTGGGAGCAGGGGGTTACTGCAAACGACATACAGGTAGCAGTAGTTAAAGTCGTAATACGTTAGTGATGCGTGGGTGGGATATACCTCTTATGGACATAACATCTAAGGTTGTTACTTGAAATTTCTTTCTCGATCAATCCTTTCAATTTGTCGAAATTCGAATTGTTATTAATTTGTTTTTCTTAAAGATGAATTTAGGGTCCTTATATTTTTTTTGATTCAAATTATTTTGTATGATCTGTGTTTTTATACCTACAACTCGGCATGATTTTACGTAACAAACGTTTTGGTATCCCTTGGCAAGAACCCAGCCATTTTTGACGAGCTAAGCCCATTGCAAGCATTCCAGCCAAAGAGATACCGGAACACCCTTCATTCCTGCTTATAGGACTAGACCATAGCTTCCTGTAGGCTATAGTTCAAAGTCTGAGCGTAAAGGATGAAGGGTGAAATCGATAGGATTCGTTACAATGTCTTACAAAAGTGGTGTATAGGGATTTAATGACATAGGGGTTCGAGAATTCATTAGACCAACATCTCATGAAACCAAGGGATAAGTTGGCCTTGATAATAATATAATCAAAATTGTCTCGACAATTTAACAGAGTATCGCAAAAACCTCCTAGGTCGCGAATATATCAGACAGAATGAATGATAACATCGGTGACTATAAGTTCGATAGAAAAGATGTGATCGCTTACTGGTGAGTTCTTAGAAATGTTTGTCCCACCAAGTCTGAATTGAGTAAAGATCATTTTGGATTTAGACAAAATCTCAACTGTGTCATCAGCGTTGATACAGTTGAGACATTAATAACATCGTTTATAGTTAAGACAAATAGCAAAGGACCAATATGGCTCCCTTGGGGGACTCCTGAGTTTGCATACATGGGATCTGAAATCTGACAAGTACAATCTGAGCCATTAAATAAAAAGATGGGAAATCAAGAGCTTTTTTATGGGACTGAGGCTCTTTCTTCTAAATTTTATTAATTTTGAAAAAGGTCTTGAAAAATTCAAATAAAAACTAAACCTTTTAAAAAAATACCCTTTTTTTAAAGCGTGAATTATGTCTTGCATTGAATAAAATTTTATTTTATCGCCCTATACATTTATAATAGAACAATGAAAAGAAGATTATTTGATTTGTTTGGTATTTATAGTAAATTTCTTGGCATATAAACACTGAAGTGTGTACAAAGGAGCATTTGACATCCAGAACCCTTCTGAGGCGCATTATGGGATATCGGTTATTTGAGAAGTTTACCTCTTAAAGGAATAAACAAAGAATCCAGTACATTTTTAAATATTTATAAAATAACTAACAAGTAAAGTTTTTAGTCAAAGATTGTTTAAAATTAAACACATACATTTTTCAAAACACCCCAACATCTTTCTCATTACCATTAACCCAATAGCTCTTTCTTGTTTTGAAAATTCCTTCCGACTATTACCTTATAATTTCTTCTACATTTATTGTCCTTTTCAAATTCTAGGTATACACTCCAAAATAAGCCTCAAATGCCATTAATGTTTTACTAATTACCAATAATGGTTCTCTCATTGACCATTTGTGAATCCAAAACCGAAAAACCGCATAATCGTAGTTGTTTTCACCCCGGTTTGCTGCATCATGCGGAAACATTATGAAATTTAGTGGTCTATATATGAGCATGATTGTCAATACAATGGCTATGTTTGTAGAGCTTGGTACGACACGAACGCGACGTACGTTTAAACCATAATAAAAACCCTTTTGCATTCGAGTCTAAATCTATTTCACATTATGTATATAGATAAAACCAAACCAAAACGGAACCACCGCAACCTCATTCATTCCACCTGAAGGTTTAACTTTAGAATTGCTTGAGCACATTCATAATGTGTGGTGGTGTAACGTGGCATAGCAGTGGTGGCATCGTCGTCGGTGGTGGCAGTGTCCAATGATCCTGTGTTATGTTGGTAAAAACAAAAGGACATCTCTCTTATAAACGCGTCGCAGAAATGATACCAAAAGAGGAATATGAGAAAAGTGAAAAGAGGGGGAGATATTAGGTTAGATAGAATCGAGTGTATGCCTATGCTGTGCGTTATTGTTTCATATCTGCGAATACTTCCGTTTGCTTTGCAGGAAATATAAGCAAACGGAAAACACGATTGTACATTAAGGTTCTTTTACCGTCGCCGCCGCCGCCAACTACACCGACGTTACCGCGTGTATAAAGAGTCGCATCATTTTACCATCTCTATCAAAGCGAGGTATAGATTTCGCTTAACTCTATGGAATATCAATTTCAATACAAACGATGCGTTTGGCTCATTAAACGAATTTATGACATCCGTACGGATGTTGAACTTTGTTAGAAAGATGAACGTTTCTAATAGGCAGATATTTTATATATGCAGGTTCGTTTGCGTGTTATGAATGTGGATCTTAAAAAGGGTTTCATTAGAATGCAGTGGTTGTGTTGCAAATAACAAGAGGTGGTCAATAAATGAAAGATAACGTAAAGGGGTTAAGCAAACGGGATAAATGTTCATATACGTATTCAAGGAATGAATTAAGGATAACGAATCGATTTCGTTAAATAACGCCGTATTTGGTTTCCAAAGACTTTTGCATAAAGCTGCATCAACAACTTGAGTAGATAACCATATATTTTAAGAATAGGTTAAAAGTTTTTGGTTGAAGAGGTAGAACATCTTCAGTCGATTCCTAATGATGAATGGAAATTACTTAAAGTCACAATGTTTTATATAGCCACATAAGACGATAAAATGAAAGAATTATGAGTTTGTGGACCACTTTGCAAAAAAAAAAAAGGAAGAAGGACAAAACAAACATTTATTCAATAAATAGAACGCGAACTAATCGAATTGCAAAATTAATAACTGCTGAACGCATTCATCGATATCGATTATAATTTATCGATTCTCGTTTTAGAAACTTGGCAAGTTCCCAGAAGGCCAAGGTAGCCATCTTGATTTCCGCTAAGCAGAAATTCTTTTCTTTTTCGCTTCAACCTTCAGACAGAGAGGTCAGCCCTAACTTATTTAAAGAAAAAAAAAAGAAAAAAATTGTTGTTATTAGTTTAATTAAATTTTTTTTTACAACTAAAGAATAGAAAAGAAAATAAAATAAAACGTAAAAAGAAAGAAAACTATCAACAAATAATAATAAGGTGATAATACAATGAAAGGCTCCGGAGTAAATACACTCGTTGCCAAAAACGTCTAACGGCTGGAACAGGGGCAATCACCTGTTATCCATTCACACATCCATCCATTCGGACGACTAGAGGCTGAAACAGGTGCAACCACCTGTCTTCCATCCAGTCATTTTTCTAACCGTGACGTCTTCGATCCCGAAAAAAACACCGTGGAGGTGACAAACCGAGAAAAAATATGTATAGCAGACATAAACGAAGAAAAGTTTATGTAAAATCAAACTTTATTTTGTTATCAATTAATACGCAATAATTATATGTGTATATAAAAAAATTTGTATCACAGAATTAACAAAAACAAACGAGAAAACTAATAAAACAAAAAAGTACATATATAAAAAAAGGAAAAAAAAAAAAAATTAATGAATAGATAAATATGTACCCTAATGAAAAATTCTTTTACATTCATGCAATCACACATTAATTCAATTCATATAATCTCACATTCATAATTCAAAACATTCACACATACAAAAATGATTGCGTTTAGATTCATGCATTGACTAAATTTTATCGTTAGTTATTATATTTGCTATTTTTTTTATTACTTAAATATTAAAAATCTAAACGTCACACATACATATACTTAATCATTCACAAAATTAAACATATACACTTTCATACGTCCACACAGTTACACATTTAAACTTGCATGCATTACACACTACAAATTTCCATTACACTCACTTTAAAATTCAAATTTATATGACATAAACAAAACATACAACTTATACAACACAACAAAGCTGCTGTGCACAACATCTTTACTGTGGGGTAAGTCCAAAGAAAATTTGATTTTGTATATATATATATTAAATATTATATAAACATGATCTTACAATAATCACATACATACATAAAATCATAAAAGTGACAAATGAGAAATAGTTAAGTATTGAGTAATTCATGTACCTCGGGAAGTTTCGTACTAAAATTTTTTTCAATGAGTGACAAATGTTCACAAACTAACTTGCTCGTATCATAGGGTAAAAGAACATATGATTAACTTTTGTGAATTTGTTTTTTTATTTTATTGAATAGTTTTATTATATATATTTTTTTTATTTAAAATTTTTTTTGAAACGATGAAAAACGATTTAATTTTTTTTAAATTCTAGTAATGATTAATATGATTATGGTATTAATATCGATTTATCACTATAATTATCATAGCGCATTGTATAAAGTAGATATCACTACCTAAATAAAAATACTTATTATAACGTACAGCAAATCAGTATATTCTCATTTTCATTTTCATTTTTGTTTGAAAGGTAAATCGCTCAAATGATGAGCTATTGAGTTTCTTTTTATTTGAGTGCGTGGGGAAGGAAAGGAAGGGATGATGGGGAAGAGGAATAATGTAGTTTAAGATTTTAAACTTCATCTTTGATCAGGGGTCATTGAACTGAAATAATTGAGTGACTCAATGGCCATGGAGTCTCATTGTAATGTAGACGGAGGGAGGGTTATACTCAGGCACCTGTTACCACCTAGGGTTGCCAACACAAATTTCTAAGAATTATTAATATCTAGCGCGAAAACTACGTCATAAGATTTTTATTTAACACCCTTTATTTTATTTCGGCATGAAAAAAATGTACGGTGGTTCGATAACAGGTACAAGTACCCACCCCACCGACGAGCTACCAATGGCGGTGCAAGCATGCCGAACCGTACCTTGTTGATCGAACACCTCACCCAACATTCCGCATATCATCCAGGGAATCCTGTGGTCTTGGATGTTTTGATAGGAAAAAGGCTGACCATCGCTGGTTGTTGGATGAGATTAGACTTCATCAATTTATTTGATGGGGTTTCCGTTACACAGGTGGCGCCCAACGAGTGAGGCTCGACTGCCCGAAGGATATCATTTACGCAAATCTGAAAGTATATGACCTACATGGTCCAACAGATCAAGAAGTATAGATCACTTAATTTGTACATTTGATATCTCTTCCAGTTAAAATCGATTACAATTGCTTGTGCTAAAGTTTTATTGTAATGTTTGTTTTCAAATGTATTTACTTTTCGTACGTTGGTACATCCCTTAGTTTCGGCTATAAGTTAGCTTTACTTTGAGCAGTGTTTCAACTTACCGAAAACAAAAAGAAAAATTATTTAAATGAGTTCTAGTCGAAAAGCTTTATGTCCGAGAGTTTTTAGGTACTTTGTTTACGAAATCTCTGTCCGTTGCATAGACCTTTTAGATTTTTACTTTACGCTTTGTACATCTGTTTGATAGCAATAATCATGGACGACCGGGATTATGCAGTTCAAGTTAACACGTATCCGACTGTTGCGCCCAAGGTTCTTATCAAACGAAGCAACTTTAATCGACACAAAACATACAGTCCCACTTGATGTTGAAAGGAATCGACGAAGATATATATATGTATACATACATAATGAAGTCATAATATCCAGCGAAATATATCTTTGTATATATTAAACGGCCTAAGAATGAAGAAGTTGTTTTTAACGTCCATCTTAGTTGTGATAATATATGTAGTGGATATAAGCTATTTATTTTGAATTCAATAAGCGTTAATTTCTTAGAGATTTTTTTTTTTGTGTACCATCATCCTTTTTAACTTCTCCCAGCACGAATAAAATACACAACAATACATACACATATATATTCACACATCGTTACATTTGATTTTTGTACTGAATTTTTTTTTTGACATTTTAAATTTGATTTGAACTTGATTGTTTTGATTCAATTTTTGTATACCAAACGTTTGCTATTTTAATTCGATTTTCTTTAAACGTTTTTTAGTTACATTTTTATTATTTTTGTAAAAAAGAATTTTACTTCTTTTCTTGATCTTTGCGTTAAATTTCTTTTGTTGATTTACAAAATAAAAAATGGCACCTTCTCGCGATAAGTCTAAAGACAAATCGAAAGATAAAGCGAAAGAAAAAACAAGCACTAGTTCACGTACTCGTATAGGGCTTAACTCAGAACCAGGATCCTCAAATAGGACTCCATCAACTAGCGCTGTTGATGAAGACCAGAGTCACCATGGTCAAGAACCAAACCCTGTCGATGATGGTCAAAACAATGATCATTCAGAACAAACTGAAGCTCATGAACCAATTAATTTTAATGAAAGTTTGCAAAGATACATAACTAATATAGCAAATGCGACAATCGGTTTAAGTAGAGCAGAAGATTTGAGAACTAGACAGGCTGAATACGAAGTAGAGAGGACAAAAATGCACGAAGAAATCGTAAATACTATTCGGGATACTTTGAGAGCTGCAACTCCTGCTCCTCGTTCGCTACCTTTTCCTGATTTATCTCATCCCGAGAATCACAGTACTGTTCGTCCTGGTAGGAGTTCAGATGAAAATCTGGAGCATCCTCATTTAAGCGAAAATGCTGAAAACTTTTTGAGCCAGTTGAACAATCTTAATTTGAATGCTCCAACGCCTAGTCCAGGTAATGCACTTTCATCTCACGGTTCGTTTCGAGCGGTGGCATTTCACAAATGGGGTTTGAAATTTGATAACGTTAGAATGACGATTGATGATTTCCTAATCCGTTTGAAAAGATTAAAGACTAGCTACAACGCTTCCTGGGAAGAAATTTTTCTTCACTTCCACCTCTTTGTAACTGGACCTGTTGAAAGTTGGTTTTGGACATTTCTGAAAACTAATCCAGACGCTAATTGGCAGAGCCTAGAGTTCGCTCTGATAGAGCAATACAGAAGCATAGAGACGGATTCAGAATTGTCAAGAAAAATGTTCGACAGACGTCAAGGCCCCAATGAAAGTTTTGACGAATTTTATAATGCTATTCTAATAATGAATGCTCGTCTTCACTCTCCAAAATCGAGAAAAGAGCTAATCGATCTAATTAAACAAAATGTGAGAAGAAGGACAGGAGAGCTTCTTATTACATTCTCAACCCAGAGTTTGGCAGAAATGGTTTACGTATGTAGATCAATAGAAAAGCATGCACAAACGCAAAATGAAAACTTTCGCCAGAAACCATTTTCACAAAACAGTATAAAAAAACAAGTCAGTGAAATTGAAACCGTTTCAGAAGAGGCATTTGAAATTGATGCTTTAAACATTTCGAATCCAAATTTAGCAAAGTACACTTGTTGGAACTGCAAGAATAAGGGTCATTCGTTCGCTCAGTGCCCAGATCCTCAACGGAATCTATTCTGTTATAAATGCGGCCTGGAAAACGTAACAACCCCCAACTGTTCTCATTGTTCGGGAAAACCGAAACAGGGCAATACGATCACCGGAGCGTTTTGTCCTGCGAGAACATATCCGGATCCAAAATAAACGAAGATAATTCATTTTCAAAATTTACAACAAATCCTAATAATGTACCTGACTTATCGTTACCTGAATTGACCAATGAATTGGAAGGTTCAAAAACACTTGATTTTTCGAATCAACCTGAACCTTTACCTTTAAAAACGCCTACTATTAACAATCAACCTGTAATTAACAAAACACTTGACCAGACGAAAACACTAGATTTCTCTAATGATTCCGAATCCAAAAATAGACAAATTAAAATTCTTAAACGATCTTCCGCCGAAAATATTCAAAACTCTTGTTCATCTAGAAATATCATACCGCTTCATGAAAGGATAAGATATTATTACGAAGCTCGTAATCGAATTATGATCCCTATTTCTAAAAAAATAACAAAGTTGAGAGATCGTTTTAAGAATAAAAGAAAAATTCATAAAGAAATCTGTTCTAGTATAATTTGTAATAGTGAAGACCCAAGACCATATGCAAATGTGTCAATTTTTGGAAAGCCAATGCTTGGTCTATTAGATAGCGGTGCTAGTATTAGTTGTCTAGGTACAGGGTGCTTAGAACTTATTCAAAAGTTAGGATTACCGTACAAAAACTTTAAATCTATTGTTAAGACCGCGAGTGGACAGATGCAACAAATTATAGGGGAGCTAACAATCGAGATAACCTACAAACAAGAAACCAAGAAGATGAAGATGTACTTAGTTCCATCTCTCGAACAACCATTGTATCTTGGCATAAACTTCTGGAAACTATTCCAAATTGCTCCACAGATAATATCGGAAATTTGTCCGTTGTCGTCATATAGAATAAGTGATCCAAACGCTCACGAACTGTCAAATGATCAAACCAAAGCATTGGAACAGGTTATAAGTTTGTTTCCGTCTAATGCCAAAGAAGGGCTTGGACGGACAACACTCGAAAAACACACAATAAACACAGGCGATATCGAGCCGATTAAACAACGTCATTATCCCGTGTCTCCTGCCATTCAAAAACTAATGTACGAGGAACTGGATAGAATGTTGGCGTTAGATGTAATTGAAGAAAGTGAAAGTGCTTGGAGCTCTCCAGTGGTTCTGGTACGTAAGCCAGGAAAAAACCGCTTATGTCTCGATTCCAGGAAGCTCAATAAAGCAACGAAAAATGACGCCTATCCTTTTCCCAACGTAGAAAATCTTTTAAGTCGTCAAGCAGATACACATTACATTAGTAGTGTGGATCTAAAAGACGCTTTCTGGCAAATTCCTCTTTCGGAAGAGTCACGAGAGAAAACTGCGTTTTCTGTGCCCGGTAGACCCTTATATCAATTTAAGGTCATGCCCTTTGGCTTATGCAATGCTGCCCAGCGCCTTTGTAGACTAATGGACAAAGTGGTACCTAACGAATTGAAACAATTCATCTTTGTTTATTTGGATGATCTTTTGGTGGTTTTAGAAACGTTTGAAAAGCATATTATTATATTACGTGCATTAGCATCACTCTTACGTAAAACTGGTCTTACTATTAATATACAAAAGTCCAAGTTCTGTTTTAAGGAACTTCGTTACTTAGGATTTATAGTTGGTGGAGGATGTATTAAAACTGATCCGGACAAGGTTTCGGCTATAAAACACTTCCCGATACCGAAAACACCTAAACAAGTAAGAAGATTTCTAGGTTTATCAGGTTGGTATAGACGTTTCGTCCCTAATTATTCTTCCTTAGCTGCACCAATAACAGACACCTTAAAAAAACATAAGAACTTTGAATTTGCTAATGAAGCTATGGAGGCTTTCGAAAAGTTGAAAACTGCGTTGACTACCGCTCCAGTCTTAGTCAATCCAGACTTTAACAAGCCCTTCATTATATCATGTGATGCGTCCTCAACTGGCGTAGGTTGCGTTCTCAGTCAGTTGGATGATAATGAGTTGGAAAGACCAATTTACTACTATTCCTACAAACTTAACCAAGCACAGCGTTACTATAGTGTTACTGAACTTGAATGTTTGGCTGCTGTTTTGGGAGTAGAAAAGTTTCGACCGTATGTTGAAGGCCATCTTTTTACTATTATTACTGACCATTCGAGTCTTAGATGGCTCATGAACCAGAAAGATTTATGTGGGAGGTTAGCGCGTTGGAGTTTTAGGTTACAACGATTTTCTTTTGTAATCGAGCATCGAAAGGGCTCGCAAAATGTTGCACCAGACGCTCTTTCCAGGGTGTTTGCAGCCGATGAACTCGCAGCAATTTCAAAAAGCGACGAAAACAATTCCGAGCTTCTACAAATTGATTTGTCCGATCCTTCATTTAAATCAGAAGAGTACCTGAAGTTGATCGACACAATTCAACAAAACCAGAATCAGTTACCTGATCTCCAAGTTTCGGAGAACTATGTGTACAAGAAGGTTAAACATTCAACGGGAAATCCAATTGAAGATGATTGTACCTGGAAATTGTGGATTCCAACTGCGCTGACCAACCATCTTATCCGACTAGCTCATGATCCACCCCTCGCTTCGCATGGTGGATTTACGAAAACATTGTATCGCCTCAGAGACCGATTTTACTGGCCTAATATGGCGGTTCAAGTTAAATCATTTATAGGGGACTGCATCGTCTGTAAAACTACCAAGGCTCCGAATTCCATACTTAGACCACCTATGGGCCAATCATTCATTGTGGATAAGCCTTTCCAACATATATACTAGACTTTTTGGGTCCTTATCCAAGGTCAAAGAAGGGAAACATATATATTATAGTTTGCTTAGATCAATTCACCAAATTCGTCCTAGCGAAACCTTTAAGAAAAGCAACCTCCGATTCAGCTATAGAATTTCTAGAAACAAATGTATTTACGTTATTTGGTGTACCGGAGTCTCTTCTATCGGACAATGGGAAGCAGTTTGTCAGCAAAGAGTTCTCCAAGTTCTTAGAGTCATATGGGACAAACCACATACGAACTGCTTCATACGCTCCTCAAGCTAATGCGAGTAAGCGTGTAAATCGCTCTATACTAGCTGCTATAAGAGCATACGTAAGTGCAGAACAATCTAATTGGGATAAATGTCTTGTTTCAATCTTGAGTGCTTTGAGATCCACGGTGCATTCAGCGATTGGCATGTCTCCTTTTGAAGCCTTATTCGGGCATTCAAAAGTAGAACATGGCTCGGACTATTCTCTGCTTCGAAAGCTAAATATTTTAAACAATTCCGAAATCAATATCTTGCCAAAAGCTGTTAAAATGAACATGCTACACAACCGCATCAAGGAGTCCTTAGCACAAGCTCATAAGTTATATGAGAAAACGTACAACACTCGTAGCAAAACATGTCGTTATTCGGTTGGCCAATTAGTTTTTAAAAGAAACTTTGTGTTGAGCGATAAGTCTAAAAATCGGAACTCCAAATTGTGTCCAAAATTTATTCAAGCCAAAATTAAGAAAATTGTCACCAACAATCTCTATGATTTAGAAGACCTTGACGGAAAATCATTAGGAATGGTGCATGCTAAAGATATACGAACTTAATTTCAATTTATTTTCTAAATTATTCTGAAGAACAACAAAAATATACTTTTCAATCACTGGGGCGTATGCTTACTTTTTTTGGTAAAATTCAAAAGTTGTCCTTTTACATTCCATTTTCATGTCAATGTTGACATGAATTTGCAATGTTGTGTGTGGACCACTTTGCAAAAAAAAAAAGGAAGAAGGACAAAACAAACATTTATTCAATAAATAGAACGCGAACTAATCGAATTGCAAAATTAATAACTGCTGAACGCATTCATCGATATCGATTATAATTTATCGATTCTCGTTTTAGAAACTTGGCAAGTTCCCAGAAGGCCAAGGTAGCCATCTTGATTTCCGCTAAGCAGAAATTCTTTTCTTTTTCGCTTCAACCTTCAGACAGAGAGGTCAGCCCTAACTTATTTAAAGAAAAAAAAAAGAAAAAAATTGTTGTTATTAGTTTAATTAAATTTTTTTTTACAACTAAAGAATAGAAAAGAAAATAAAATAAAACGTAAAAAGAAAGAAAACTATCAACAAATAATAATAAGGTGATAATACAATGAAAGGCTCCGGAGTAAATACACTCGTTGCCAAAAACGTCTAACGGCTGGAACAGGGGCAATCACCTGTTATCCATTCACACATCCATCCATTCGGACGACTAGAGGCTGAAACAGGTGCAACCACCTGTCTTCCATCCAGTCATTTTTCTAACCGTGACGTCTTCGATCCCGAAAAAAACACCGTGGAGGTGACAAACCGAGAAAAAATATGTATAGCAGACATAAACGAAGAAAAGTTTATGTAAAATCAAACTTTATTTTGTTATCAATTAATACGCAATAATTATATGTGTATATAAAAAAATTTGTATCACAGAATTAACAAAAACAAACGAGAAAACTAATAAAACAAAAAAGTACATATATAAAAAAAGGAAAAAAAAAAAAAATTAATGAATAGATAAATATGTACCCTAATGAAAAATTCTTTTACATTCATGCAATCACACATTAATTCAATTCATATAATCTCACATTCATAATTCAAAACATTCACACATACAAAAATGATTGCGTTTAGATTCATGCATTGACTAAATTTTATCGTTAGTTATTATATTTGCTATTTTTTTTATTACTTAAATATTAAAAATCTAAACGTCACACATACATATACTTAATCATTCACAAAATTAAACATATACACTTTCATACGTCCACACAGTTACACATTTAAACTTGCATGCATTACACACTACAAATTTCCATTACACTCACTTTAAAATTCAAATTTATATGACATAAACAAAACATACAACTTATACAACACAACAAAGCTGCTGTGCACAACATCTTTACTGTGGGGTAAGTCCAAAGAAAATTTGATTTTGTATATATATATATTAAATATTATATAAACATGATCTTACAATAATCACATACATACATAAAATCATAAAAGTGACAAATGAGAAATAGTTAAGTATTGAGTAATTCATGTACCTCGGGAAGTTTCGTACTAAAATTTTTTTCAATGAGTGACAAATGTTCACAAACTAACTTGCTCGTATCATAGGGTAAAAGAACATATGATTAACTTTTGTGAATTTGTTTTTTTATTTTATTGAATAGTTTTATTATATATATTTTTTTTATTTAAAATTTTTTTTGAAACGATGAAAAACGATTTAATTTTTTTTAAATTCTAGTAATGATTAATATGATTATGGTATTAATATCGATTTATCACTATAATTATCATAGCGCATTGTATAAAGTAGATATCACTACCTAAATAAAAATACTTATTATAACGTACAGCAAATCAGTATATTCTCATTTTCATTTTCATTTTTGTTTGAAAGGTAAATCGCTCAAATGATGAGCTATTGAGTTTCTTTTTATTTGAGTGCGTGGGGAAGGAAAGGAAGGGATGATGGGGAAGAGGAATAATGTAGTTTAAGATTTTAAACTTCATCTTTGATCAGGGGTCATTGAACTGAAATAATTGAGTGACTCAATGGCCATGGAGTCTCATTGTAATGTAGACGGAGGGAGGGTTATACTCAGGCACCTGTTACCACCTAGGGTTGCCAACACAAATTTCTAAGAATTATTAATATCTAGCGCGAAAACTACGTCATAAGATTTTTATTTAACACCCTTTATTTTATTTCGGCATGAAAAAAATGTACGGTGGTTCGATAACAGGTACAAGTACCCACCCCACCGACGAGCTACCAATGGCGGTGCAAGCATGCCGAACCGTACCTTGTTGATCGAACACCTCACCCAACATTCCGCATATCATCCAGGGAATCCTGTGGTCTTGGATGTTTTGATAGGAAAAAGGCTGACCATCGCTGGTTGTTGGATGAGATTAGACTTCATCAATTTATTTGATGGGGTTTCCGTTACAAGTTTAGATGTACATTTTTTTGTTTTGTGAGCTTGTTACTATTGCCTGGGGAAATTCAAACACAAAGCAAAACATCATTAAGTCAACTTATGACGAAACGCTTATTTTGAAAAGAACTGTTCCAAATGATTTTAATGATTTTTATTTTTGTAGTCAAAAGCATACCAATATTAAAGAAGTAAGGAAAAGGTGAGGATAAATTAGGTAAAAATGCCAGAACGTGATGGAGTAGGGCAGACTTAGGCCAGTTTAATAGCTCATTGTGATACCACACGAATCAATGAAACCAGTTTGAGCCAAAGGCAACATTGCCTTTCAGCCATCAGAGATGCCGCCTCTGAAGTGCTAGGTTTCACACGGCCACCATAGCGAAACCCCTGGTTTAACGACGAATGCCGCCAAGCGCACGCAGCGAAACAAGAGGCATACAAAACGGCGCTGCACAAAAGGACCAGAGCTGCTCGCGAGCTCTACGAGCAGAAGAGGAGAGAGGAACACCGGATTCTTAGATGGAAAAAAAGAGAGCATGAGAAGCGCGCGATCGAGGAGATAGAGGGATGTCACAACAGGAATGAGGTTCGTAAATTTTACCAAAAGGTAAAAAAACCTCCCAAGGGTACCAGCCACGAACCGAAGCCTGTAAAGACGATCAGAGGAACACCGTAGTAGAACCGCAGTCGATGCTGAGAATATGGAAAGATCACTTCTAAAAATTATATAAGGGCGATGACGAACCGAATTCCGCTGTAAGGGAGACAGAACCACTCAACCTCGGCGACGCAGATCAACAATTCAGCCTACCCGACCTTGACGAAGTGAAGATAGCTATATCTAAACTTAAGTCAAACAAAGCTGCTGGAGCTGACGGCATTGCTGGCGAACTATTCAAAGCAGCAGGCGATGACTTGGTAGGGAGTATGCACCAACTCATCTGCAAAATATGGTCGGAAGAAAGGATGCCCGATGAGTGGAATCTCAGCATAGTGTGCCCGATACATAAGAAAGGAGACCCTCTAAACTGCGCCAACTACAGAGGCATCAGTCTCCTTAACATTGCGTATGAGATCCTCTCTGCCGTATTATGTGAACGTCTGAAGCCATTCGACAACAACCTGATTGGTCCTTATCAGTGTGGCTTCAGACCACTATCGACCAAATATTCACACTACGGCAGATCTTAGAAAAACCCAGGAGCTTTAAATCGATACCCACCATATTCTTATCGATTTTAAAGCCGCGTATGACAGCATCTATAGGGAAGAGCTCTACAGAGCAATGTCTAGTTTTGGCATCTCTGTCAAACTTATCCGTTTGTGCAGAATGACGATGGAGCATGCACGCTGCTCTATCAAGGTCAGAAAAGATCTTACCGATGCATTTGATGTCAAAAAAGGTTTTAGACAAGGCGATGCACTGTCATGCGACTTCTTCAACATCGTTCTGGAAAGAATTGTGCAAAACTCAACCGTCAACACTAGAGGCACAATCTTCCAAAGATCCATCCAATTATTCGGATACGCAGATGATATTGACATAATTGGAATATCAAAGCGTGATGTCAGTGGAGCGTTTTTGAGCATTGCGACGGAAGCGAAGAAGATGGGTTTAGCGGTCAATGAGGGCAAGACCAAGTATATGCTGTCATCAAAAAAGGACACTGAACGACGACGTATTGGACAAAACGTCACCATGGACAGCTATAACTTTGAGGTAGTTAAGGACTTTGTCTACCTAGGCACCGCTATTAACACAGACAACGACACCAGTGCTGAAATCAAACGAAGAATAACTCTTGCAAATCGCTGCTTCTTTGGACTTAGAAGGCAATTGAGAAGTAAAGTCCTCTCTCGAGCATGTAAAATCACCATCTATAAGACACTCATCATCCCGGTTCTCATTTATGGCGCTGAGGCCATAAATGAGAAAATTTCTTCGGGTCATTTTTGGTCCCGTACGCATAGATGGAGAATGGAGGAGAAGATATAACGACGAAATGTACGGGCTGTACAGCGACACTGACCTAGTAAGCAGAATTAAAGTCCAACGGCTTAGATGGCTAGGTCATGTAGAGCGGATGGACATCAACGCTCCAGCCCGGAAGGTCTTCGAATCCAATCCCGAGGGACGGCGCAGTAGAGGAAGACCGCGACTCAGGTGGCGCACCCAGGTGGGAGAGGACCTCAACCAACTTGGCGTGCGAAACTGGAGACAGCTAGCTAGGGACCGAGCTGGCTGGAGACGCTTGTTGGTTAAGGCCCAGGTCCACCCGGACTGTAGCTCCACCTTAAGTAAGTAAGTAAGTACATTCGATTTGATTAGAGGTAGCATGCACCTTGATTGCTTCAAATCTAGTCTAGGACATATGTTATTATATCAAGAAGTGTTATAAAAAGGAGGGTATACAGTGCCGCAGATGAGTTCGTACGAAGCTATCCGCTTATTCAAACGCAAGTTGAACATTGGTCTTATTCAGTTTTTCGAAGTTGATCTACACTTGACTGCAAACCAAAAGGTTCTGCGAGCTCTCCTTTCGGAGATATTGGTTAAAAAGTTAAATTACAGAATTTCGAACGAGCCCATCACAAATTATACTTCGACTGGCTTATTTCCTCCACGTAGCTTCGAAACAAAATGCGGGTTTCACCATAGAACAGAATATCGTTCCACCTATGAATTGATGCATTAATCTCAAAAATTTTTTTTTTTTTCAGTTTTTCGAAAAAAAACGTGGGCTAACCCCATGTCGAAAATAAGTAGTGCTTCCAAAACTATTTCCCACCCAATCGGGATACACATCAAAAGAAAACCCCCAACTGCAAACCAAAGGGTTCATCGAGCTATAGTTTCAGAGACATTGATCGAAATGTTTGCAATATTCTGGTCTTTAAAAGAAAGAAAGTGAAAGAGAGTATAAAAATGTAGTATCAGAGAAAGAGAAAGAGTAAATGCCCAAAGAAAAAAGAGGCTGGGATGCGACCCACACTGATAACTTCCCATCCCGTCTGTCGATTTGTTTTGCTAAAAAGTTTCTCTATATGTACTCGTATCAATTTTTACCAAATTTGCGCACTATTTTGTATATATTCTATTTTTTATAAAAAAAACAGACTGTTGGATTTTTAAATAAAAATTACTGAATTTCGAAAACAATATTTTCTGTGAAAAAGAATAAGTTTGAAGCCAAATTTTTTTAATTTTTGAAAAGATATTTGAGTCGAAAGTAAATTTTTACAAAGTTTAAGTATTATTTTTCTTTAGAGTTTTATTTATTGTTAAAAAAAATATCAATTAGATTTTTCTCAAAATTTGACTGAATGTTGACAACAACAGTTTTTGAAAGATAAAAGTAATGTAAGGCCAATATTTCAAAGTTTCGAAAAGATATTTGAACCGAAATTCAATGTTTACCAACTTTTATTAATTTTTTTAGTTAGGTTTTTATTTTGTGTAAAAAAACTGTCGATTCTTTTTTTTCAAAATTTGTTTAGAAAGTTGAAAACAATATTTTTTGAAAGAAAAAAGTAAATTAAAGCCAATACTTTAAAGTTTTGAAAAGATATTTTAGTCGAAAATCAATTATTTTTTTTGGGTTTTTATTTTTTGTAAAAAAATTGTCAATTTGATTTTAATCAACATTTTTCAGAATGTTGACAACAATATTTCTTATAAGATAAAATAAGTTTGAAGCCTAAATTTCAAGTTTTTGAAAAGATATTTGGATCGATATACAATTTTTACCAACTTTGAGTAATGTTTTTTTTTTTAGATTTTTATTTTCTATAAAAAAAAAACTGTCAATTTGATTTTAATCAAAATTCTATCAGATGTCAAAAACATTATTCTTCCTTGCACAAAATTGTTTTGGAGATGAAATCATATTTTAGTCGTAAAATTTTGGAGGTGACAAATTTTTTTTTTAAGTTTTTTTTTCAAAAAATATACTTCTTTGATATATAAAATTTAATTCAAGTCTCTAGCGTTTTTGGTTCGAAAGATATTTAGGGTTAACCAAAATTTTCACCATTTTTTCAAACTGCTTATTAAAAAAACCACAAACGCAATTTTCTTGAGAGCCCTTTCTGCATCTTTCTGCCTTATTATCTGTATAACAAAATTTATTTGAAATCGATATCTCTTCTGTTTCTTGAGCAATGGTCAACGAAAAAAACGTCGCGAACGTACGGACGTACGAACATACGTTCACATGCACGCACAGACATCTTTCTAAAAAAAAATTATTTCGACTTTAGGGACCTTGAAACGTCGAGAAATGTCAAAATTTTCAATTTGACAAATCGGACCCATTACAATAACTTCCTTTGGGAAGTTAAAAATACCAAGAATTATGGCTTTTATCAATACGAGAACATACCAACTTCCGAAAATAATTACTTTACTTTAGATAGCGCTACAGCGCATTGTGCTCCTGAATCTCAAGCAATAACTTTCGCCAGCTAACTCGATCTCTAGCTTGCTGCCTCCAGTTTCGAATACCAACTTGACGTGCGTCAACTTCATCACTCCACCAGAGATGAGGGCTGCATCCTTGTTCACTCAGGCTTTGCGTTGAATAACTTAGGGGATGGAGCTTCAATGTTCATTTGCTCGACATGCCCTAGTCATCTTGTATAACTCATAACTATATCTTCTCCGCCAGATGTTACTTTGCCTGTCAACACAAACCGGACCATCGAAGATACCAAGAGATCCTTCATCCGTCTGGGAGAGGGTCCATGTTTCTGCACCATACAGGAAGACTGGGATGATTAGGGTTTTGTACAGTTTCTCTTTGGTATTTCGTGATAAGGCCTCAACTGCCTGCTTAGTGCTTAGGCTACAGAAACAGCAATTAGCAATTGTAATTCTACGTTTGACCTCCCTGCTAATGTCATTTGCAGAATTAACAGCAGTGCCCAGGTAAACAAATATGTTTACCACCTTGAAGTTATACCTGTCATTTCTCACGTTTTGATCAAGTCTACGGTGTAAATCGACTCTATTTGACGACAGTAAATACTTCGGTTTGTCATCGTTATGGTCAAGACCAATTTTCTTCGCCTCAGACTCGATATTAAAGAAGGCAACTGTCACTGCTCGTTTGGTTCTTCCCATAATGTCGATGTCATGTGTATATCCAAGATGTTGTGTGGATTTTTGAAAGATGGTGCCACTAGTATTGGCGTTGGTGTTGCGCACCACTCTTTCAAGAACAATATTGACAGCGCATCGCCTTGTCGAAGTCCTCTGCTGGTTTCGAGGAAAAAAAGGTTTGCTTTGAATAGCCCGCTATTTCTTTAGCTGTAATCTTCTACCTTTTAACAAAGTCAAAACCACTTTATTATTAAAAATGAACCAAAAGTCGTTTTGACTTTTTTCTTTGTTGAAATGTGACAGATTCATGTCAAGGCCTAATAATCCATTCAAAACCTTAAAAATGGAACTGTTAAAATTTTTAAGGATATGCAATCGAAAATGTGTGATTTTCTCATGGAAAATTTCAAGGATATTTTTATGAAGCGTTACTGAGTATGTATGAAACAGTTTTGTTTTGTTTAACAATGATTTCCATAATAAAAAGGTTATTACATACAAACATGCCTATTTTATTTACTGATATTTTTCAATCGTTTATAGAATCTCCATAAGATTAAACAATAATCCAGAACCTAACCACAAAAACGCAAATCCCAATATCTGACCAATTGAATTTTCTATATCCCTGATGGTTACATTATACGAAAATTAGTAGCTTGATAAACAAATCCTTTTAAAATCCGCATTTAGTTAAGTATATGTGGTTCAAAACCCTGGTTGTTGAATGTTAGAATTGTTTTTGTTGTTTGGCTATTTCGTAGTTTATTTTTTGTGTGTTTAAAAATGCATTTTGTTTCACAATCACAACGAATTCAGAGCTAATGGAACTTAAATTGCTCAATTTTATATTTTGAAACTAAAATACATGATATAATCTATATGTGTGGTTGCTTAAAACTTAAAAGGCATATTATGTTCACGATATGTGTGTTTAAAGGTTGAACTATATTCGAGTACTCCATTTAAGTTTTGAATTTCAAAAATAGCTAATTGCAATTAAAAGGCTAAAACGTGTATTTGCTATTATAATATATCCACTACAGATATATTCGAATAAGGCTCGAAAAATAGAGTTGATGAATTTCGTTTCTGTGTTTGCAAACTTTGGGTAAGCCATCAACCAACACTGGACTAGCTATAGATACTTATAAGGTGCACCAATATTTATTTTTAAATAAACCACGACTATTTCAGCAACATCCAGCAAAGTGGTAAACTTACTCGCATTTATTGCTCGATTAATGTAATGCGAAATAAAATGAAATGGTTTTTTCGCTCGAAGAGAGTTACAGTGTAGTTAGCAAGAAATGCAATATTTATCTTCATAAAAACAAAACTATTTAAATCTTTTCTTAAAAAAAGAATTTGAAAAATATATAAGATAAAAATGGTATTTCTTCAAGGAATCAATGCAAAATATCTAGATATCTAAATTTTGATAAAATAACTGAAAATAAAATAAAAGTAGGCGTGGTAATGGGTGCTTAAATGTATTTATACCTTGATTAAAACTTTTAATTCAAAAAGAAAGTACTTATTTACTTAAGGGTTCGCTACAGTCCTGTGTCAACCAGGGCCTCACCCAAAAAAACTTCGCAATCTACCTCAATCCCAAGTTAGATGTCTCACCTTAGTTGGGTGAGGTCACTTCACAATTGTGTGTGCCACCTGATCCGTGATCTTGCTCTACTTGGCTGTAATGTGGGTGTTTGTTCGCAGACTTCCCAGGCCAAAGTATTGGTTTCCATGTGCTATACGTGATTCAGCCATCTCAGCTTTTTATCCTTCTGACAAAGTCTACGCTTCCAGGATTATGGATGCATGAACTTTATGAGGAGCTAACATCGACTTGGACCACTAACTCGTTGTAGCCAAGGTAACACTTCGAATTTTCAGACCCAAGGCTAAACAGGGAGGTGCTTGGAGAAGGTACAACGTCGAACGGCTACAATTGCCAGAGATCGCCAAATCCTTTCCCAACCGAGTTGTAAGTAACCTCTCTCGGAGTTCTTTGCCGTCAACACAATGTTTCGAAAACCAGATGCAATCAGAGAAGCCGCCTCTGATGTGCTGGGTTTCTAACAGCCACCAACAAGGAACTCCTGGTTTGATGAGGAATGTCGGCAGGTAAATGCAGCCAAACAACAGGCACGCAAAGCGGGGCTGCATAAAAGGACGAGAGCTGCTTATGAGCTCTATGAGCAGAAGAGGCGAGAGGACCGCCGACTTCTCAGAAGGAAAAAGAGAGGGCATGAGAAGCGTGCGGTCGAAGATGTTGAGAGATTTAAAAGCAGGAATGAAGTTCGAAAGTTTTATGAACAGGTGAAACGAAATGCACAGGTACATAAACCTAGAACCGAAGGCTGCAAAGAGGGAAGTGGAAACATCATAGTGGAACCGCAGTCAATGCTGATGATATGGAAGGACCACTTCTGCAGACTGTATAACGGCGACTACGAACTGAGTTCCGCTGTCAGGCAGGATGATCCACTCAACATAGACGTCCCGATACCGTCCTCCCGACTTGGACGAAGTAAAGATTGCCATATCTAAGCTGAAATCTAATAAAGCCGCTGGAGCGGATGACTTGAATGCCGAGCTCTTTCAAGCAGCTGGAGATAAGTTGAACCAACTGTAGAGGAATCAGTCTAATTAACATCGCCTTCAAAATCTTCTCTGCCGTAATATGCGAATGTCTAAAGCCCATCGTCAACAACCTGATAGGTCCTTATCAGTGTGGTTTTAGACCAGGAAAGTCCACAGTTGATCAAATATTCACATTACGGCAGATCCTGGAAAAAACCCAAGAACACAAAATCGACACCCACCTTATTTTCATCGATTTCAAGGCCGCATATGACAGCATCTAGAGGGACGAGCTGTATAGAGCCATGTCTAGTTTTGGCGCTGCTCCATAAAGGTTGGAAACAACTTAACAAAATCTTTAGATGTCAAAAATTGTTTTAGACAAGGTGATGCGCTGTCATGTGATTTTTTTAACATCGTGCTTGAAAGAATAGTGCAGAGCTCACACGTCAACTCTAGAGGCACTATCTTTCAAAAGTCTGTCCAATTACTGGCATATGCTGATGACATTGACATAATCGGAAGAACTCAGCGTGATGTCAATGGGGCTTTTGTGAGTATTTAGGCAGAGGCGTCAAAAATGAGTTTAACTGTTAATAAGGGCAAAGCAAAGTACATGCTGTCGTCAAGAAAGGACATACAACACCGACGTCTTCGCCAAAACGTCACAATCGACAGACGTAACTTTGAGGTAGTCAAGGACTTCGTCTACCTAGGCTCCGCTATAAACGCAGAAAACAACACCAGCGCTGAGATCCCTCAAAGGTAGCGTTTTGACAGACACGTCAAAACCCCTTTTTGATGCCTCTGCCTCAATGCTCACAAAATTCCGATTGACGTAGCGCTGAGTTTTTCCGATTATGTCAATGTCATCAAAATATGCCAGTGATTGGACAGATTTGCGAAAGATGGTGACTCTATGGTTTTCGTGGGAGCTCTGCACGATTCTAGATTTTTCTTAGATTTAGAATTTATTTTATTTATAATTAATAAAATTAATATAACATTTTAATATAAAACAAAATAATTAGACATGGCTATCTGCCGTCTGCCAAATTGACTATTTATGTACTTTTACATTATTATTTACTTTTTAAATTTGACTTTAAATTTTATAATTAGCGATTTTTAATTTATTTTAATTAACAATTATCAAATAATAATAAAAATAAAAAAGGTGTTTCATCAAAAAAGTGCTTGTAAGATCCTATTTCGATATCTTAAAGCAATTGTACTGAACTGATACAGTTTAGAAACATGTAAGAGATCGTATATCTTGCGATATGACTTTATAACATACCTAATAGTAATTTATAATTAAGTATCTGGCAACCCTTTTACGATCGCAGGCACAAACTAAAAAGCTTTTATAATGTTTTATTCAAAACATAGAATTGTGTATGCATTCAACTTAATCTATTTACTTCAATGTGTACCGGAATTATCAGACGATCCTATGACAGTTTTTATGTATTCCTTTTTATGTTTTACATTATGCTTATTAAAAGCTTACCCAATTTATTACTGTTTGTTAAGTAAGTTAGTTCAAATAAAGCATTCAAACAATTAAGAAGTCTGGTCTTATTTTATCTTTGCATGTGGCGGTTTTACTTTAATTTAGTTAAAGAGTTTTTATAAATTGCACGCCTGCATTTATATTTAATTAAGCATGAATCTGCATGTTACAACTTATCAGAAGTGGGATAAAGTACCGAAATTAATTTAATTATATTAAATTGCATGTTAATTATACGCTTTATTTGAACGATTTTTTTTTTTTTTGCTTGCTTGCCAAATCTTGATTTATGATAATGGATGCCAGTGCACGTGCGTCAAGTTTCTTGCAAAATGCTACTGTAGTGAGACTTAGAGACAAATTAGCCGAAATGGGTTTGGCTACAACTGGTGCAAAGGCTGTGCTTAAGTCTCGCTTGAGTGAAGCGATTGGAGCACTTGAGCTCGATCAAATCGCTGAATATTTTCCTGTCGATGATGATGATGACGACGAGGAAGATGTGGTTGCACAACGGTTAGACAGACTTCGTGAAATGGTTAGAAAAAAAGAGGAGATTCTTTCTCTTGAGAAAAGGTTAGCTGAACTTAACAGTCCTGTTCGAGAGCGTCACCCTGCCGGTGCATGCTCGTCACGTGACATCGAAGATTCTTTGCCATCGTTTTCTGGCGACGATGATTTTCCCATCAAAAAGTGGATGGAAAACGTTGAAGAAGCAATGGTCACATACCACCTAAGTGAATCAGAGGGGTTCATTTACTTTAAGAGGCTGCTCAAAGGTACTGCTAGACTATTTCTGAGGTCTAAATCATTTCGGTCATGGAGTGAGCTTAAGGCTGCTCTAATGTCTGAATTTCACCATCACACAACAGCAACAGACGTCCATAATACGTTGCGAAACCGAAAAAAACGTAAAGATGAAAATTATCAACAGTATGTCTTAGTTATGCAGGAGATAGCATCTTCAGCCGAGATCGATGAGCAAGACGTGATTGCGTACATTATTAAGGGCATCCCAGATTCTGTTTTTAACAAACAGGTTATGTTAACCGCAAACACCATCGCTGAGTTGAAAGCAATTTTGCGAAAGTACGAAAAAATGAAGGCTGATATGCAACCAACGACAACTGGTTACAGCAAACCCGTGCAACAAACAAAACCTTTCCCTCGAGACGAAACCAAAATTAAGTGCTATAACTGCAACGAAACTGGGCATATGTCAACCAAGTGTCCAAAGCCGCGCCGAGAAAAAGGTTCTTGTTTTCGTTGTGGAAAGAAGGGGCATGTTGTGACTGATTGTCCCCAAAAAACATCTGTTCTGGTGGTTCAAAATCGAGAAGAGCCACAAATGTCTACATTGTTGACTGATTTCCATGGAGTTCTGGAGTTTGAGTTCGAGACTGGAGGTGTGCGATTGCGCATGCATGTGATGGCTATTATTGATACCGGTAGCCCCATAAGTTTCATCCAACAACAATATGTGCCGCCATTTATGATGACATCTTTAGAACCTGCGAATGATGATTTCGTGGGTGTAAACAACTCCAAGCTGGTTATGTTAGGTAAATTGTTATGTAGTGTTAATTTTAATGGTAGTTATGTTAATGTATCTCTTTATGTTGTTTGTGATAAAACTATGCAAAATCCAATCGTCTTAGGTCGTGATTTTTTACAAAAGACAAATGTTAAGCTTATGATTGAAAAAACAAAAGAAAAATCAATAACTAAAGATGTAATCAATTTAAACGATAAAAATGAAAATGATGTTAAAAATGTTGATGATTTTAGCAAAGAAATTTTAAAAATTGATACATGCGATAGCCGCGATGATAATATTTCTTTAAAAATTAACGAAAATCTATGTTATGAGGAAAAAGTAAAGTTAAAAAGTTTAGTTTTCGGGAGTATTTCAACAAGTTCAGAATATTCGGATAATTATGAAATGAAAATTATTTTAACAAACGCGAACAGTTTTTTCAATTGTGCTCCAAGACGTTTGCCGTACACGCATAAGGTTGAATTGCAAAATATAATAGATGAGTTGCTTGAAAATAATATTATCCGCGAGAGTAATTCCCCTTACGCATCGCCAATAGTATTGACTCGGAAAAAGACAGGTGAAATTCGTCTTTGTATAGATTTTAGGCAGTTAAATAAAATCACGGTTAAGGATAACTTTCCACTGCCTTTAATAGAAGATCATCTTGATACACTGCGTAATAAAAAATACTTTTCGCTTCTTGATCTTAAAAGCGGTTTTCATCATGTGAAAATGGCTGAAGATTCAATTAAGTTTACATCATTTGTAACTCCTCTAGGGCAATTTGAATATCTGCGTATGCCGTTTGGGCTGAAAAACGCCCCTTCAGTTTTTCAACGCTACATAAATAAAATTTTCAAAGATCTTATAACATCAGGAGAACTTTTAATTTACATCGACGATTTGTTGATTGCTACAGAAACTAAGGATGAGCATTTTAAGGTTTTAAAAAAAGTTTTGGAGGTTGTATCTGAAAATAATTTGCAGTTACGTCTTGATAAATGTATGTTTTTGTACGAAAAAATTAAATATTTGGGGTATGAGATATCTGCGAATGGAATAGGTCCTAATTGTGATGGCTTGAAAGCTGTTGAAAATTTTCCAATACCCGCAAACCAAAAGAAACTGCATTCATTTTTAGGCTTGTGCTCATATTTTCGAAAGTTTATTCAAGACTTTTCGCTTTTGGCAAAACCTCTTTACGATCTAATTAAAAAAGATGCACAGTTTGTATTTGGCGAAAAACAGTTAGAGATTTTTATGCAATTAAAAGAAAAACTTCTTAATGCTCCGCTTTTGAGCATTTACAATCCTAACGCCGATACCGAACTTCACTGTGACGCCAGCAGCTTGGGTTTTGGCGCTGTACTACTCCAGCGTCAAGATGATAAACAACTTCATCCGATTTTCTTTTTCTCAAAACGATCAACTGACCAGGAGTCCAGGTATCATTCATATGAGTTAGAAACGCTCGCGATTATTTATGCGCTTAGAAGATTTCGAATCTATTTAACAGGCATCCGATTCAAAATAGTCACTGACTGTAGGTCACTGACTCAAACTCTTGACAGAAAGATTTTAAATCCTCGAATCTCTCGTTGGGCTTTGGAGCTCCAGGATTTTGATTATGTTATTGAACATAGAGATGGTAAGAGAATGGGTCATGTGGACGCTTTGAGTAGGTGTCACAACATTTTAATCGTCGAACCTGAGTCTTTTGAACACGCTCTTGCTTCATCGCAGCAAAAAGATCCAACTATAAAAAGTTTAGTCGCGATGTTAGAGAAGAGGGAGAGTCCCACTTACGAACTCATTAATGGGCTTGTTTATCGAAAGATAAACAAAAAAGTATTCTTTTATGTTCCATCTATGATGGAGAGAAATGTCATTCAAACACACCATGAAAACTTATGTCATCTTGGTGTTGAAAAATGTTTTGATTTTTTAAGGAAAACATACTGGTTTCCTAGTATGAAAAATAAAATTAAACAATACATTGCCAACTGTTTAAAGTGTGTACATTTTTCTCCCACAAGCGGAAAAAAAGAAGCTGTGTTGCACAATATCCCTAAAGGCGACAAACCTTTCGAAACGCTTCATATTGACCATTATGGTTCATTACCAACTTCTGTTACCAATAAAAAAAAGCACATTTTTGTAATAGTCGACGGATTTTCAAAATATACAAAGCTTTATGCCGTTAAAAGTACGACAACCAAAGAAGTTGTTCAATGCCTTGAATCCTATTTTTCTTTTTATAGCAAACAATCGCGCATCATTTCCGATAGAGGTAGTTGTTTTACTGCTGATGATTTTTCCAAATTTTGTGAAAAATACAGTATTCAACACATAAAGGTTGCTACAAGTTCACCTCAGTCGAACGGCCAAGTTGAGCGAGTTAATAGGTGCTTAACTCCAATGTTATCAAAAGAATCAGAGCTTGATCCAGGTGATTGGATAAAATATTTGAAAAAAGTCGAGTTTGCACTCAATAACACAGAAAATAAAAGTACATGTATAAGTCCCAGCATGTTGCTTTTTGGAGTTGCCCAAAAAGGATTTATAAATGATAATATAAAAGAGTATTTAGACGAAAATATAATAGAGCAAGAACCTAGAAATTTAGAAGAGCTACGGAAAACAGCAAGTGAGAAAACTGTTCAAAGTCAAACGCAAAACAAAATTTATTTTGATAAACGCCACAAAAAACCAATTCAGTATAAAATTGGCGATCATGTATTGATAAAAAACGTTGTGAATACTCCCGGTATAAACAAAAAATTTCTGGCTAAATATAAAGGGCCATATGAGGTCGTAAAAATATTGCCAAACGATCGATATCTTATAAAAGACTTAGATAATTTGCAAATATCTCGTCTGCCGTATGAAGGAGTATGTTGTCCTGAAAATATGAAACCTTATGTACAAACATAAGTTACTTTTGCATGTATCAATATTTAATATCGCTTTACTTTTATAATTTTATTTCAAATTTTTTTTTTATGTATGTATTAACGTATATTTTATATATTTATATCGTTATTTTTTTTTCAAAAAAAAATATTATTAGTTAAATGAAAACAAATGTAATTGTTTACAAATCTTTATATCAAAAGATATTCAAAACAAAAAAAAAACAAATGAAAGAAACATAACATGTATTTAATTCTTTTAATCGAAAGATATTACAAAAAAAAATTTAAATGTATTTAAATATTTAAATCCGAAGATATCACAAAGGATACTTAAAAAAATATAATGTAAATTTATATGAATTTTTTAAATCAAAAGATAATAATAATTACTATGTAATTTCGCAAAAAATATTTGAACAAGATTTATTGAAACTTAATGTAAATGCATGCGATCGTAAATCGAGGACGATTTACTGTCAGGATGATCGAGTTGTAAGAGATCGTATATCTTGCGATATGACTTTATAACATACCTAATATTAATTTATAATTAAGTATCTGGCAACCCTTTTACGATCGCAGGCACAAACTAAAAAGCTTTTATAATGTTTTATTCAAAACATAGAATTGTGTATGCATTCAACTTAATCTATTTACTTCAATGTGTACCGGAATTATCAGACGATCCTATGACAGTTTTTATGTATTCCTTTTTATGTTTTACATTATGCTTATTAAAAGCTTACCCAATTTATTACTGTTTGTTAAGTAAGTTAGTTCAAATAAAGCATTCAAACAATTAAGAAGTCTGGTCTTATTTTATCTTTGCATGTGGCGGTTTTACTTTAATTTAGTTAAAGAGTTTTTATAAATTGCACGCCTGCATTTATATTTAATTAAGCATGAATCTGCATGTTACAAACATTCGTTTGATTTAATTCGAATATGACATCCTCAATGGTTAGAAAACCTTTTCAAAAGATACATCTTCTCGTTTCTCTTAGAGTAGGACACTTTCACAAAAAATGCACAGCGTCTTCCCTCTTCATCCTGTTGCATATATTACAGATGACTGGATGATCTGCTCTGTGAGGTAATAGTTCAGGTTTAGAATTTCAGCTCGTAGTCTGACCATCATAGATATTTCCCTGACACTAAGCTCATCACGAAAGTATTTTAACTGCTGCAAGTGGTTAAGCTGGCAGTAGACCGTACGATGTAAGGAGTTTGAAGCTTCATCCATGTACTTGGTTCTAGCTGCTTCATCTACCTTGGAAATAATTTGGTACATGTCCTTTTTTAATTTGGAAAGGTCCTCGACATTACAAACCAAATTAATTCCACAATTTTCTGCCAATTCAAGCCATTCAAGATACCATCATCTCCTTGAATTGATAGCCTTAAGAGCTGATATTTAATGTAAACGATAGTCTTGTAAATTTAAGCTTCTAATTATGTAATTCACATGCAGTTTTAATGTTTTCGCAATGTTTTAATGTTTTTAGCATTATAACATAGTTTAGTGTGTTAGCTGGCAAATAGAATGCTCGTTTAATGTAGAAGCGCAATAGCTTTTCCACCATCTCATAATATTTACTTCCCCAAGTTTGTGCAGCGTAAAGCATAATGGATTCTGCTACCGTTTCAAAATTGTTTTATTTGCTACCGTAAGCCACACATTCGTTCGTGAAACATCTTTTCCATGTGAGGTTTATCACCATTTTTGCTTTATTAAGCTTTTCACTAAAGTGTTTCTCCATACTTAAGTTCTTAAGGAAGGTAACTCCTAGGTACTTAAACTCTTTAACCACTACAATCAATTCTCCATTGAATTTCCACTTTTTGTTTGCGCAATTTCTCCCTCCATGTTTTTTGAAGATCATCACTTTCGACTTCTCAAAATTGACAATTAATTCCCAATGTTTGGAATATTCGTGTAACCGATTAATCATTAGTTGGAGTGATTCTGGAGTATATGCGAGCAGTACAAAAAGTCATCCTATTGACTATTTTGGTAGTCAATTTGACTAACGCGGTAGTCAATACAACAACTGCGGTAGTCAATATGAAAACTGCGGTAGTCAATATGACAACTGCGGTAGTCAATTTGATCCACAGTATCGAACGCAGCTTTAAAGTCAATGAAGAACACGTAGAGTTTTTTGTCTAGGTCTAAGAATGAATCTGTAATACTCCTCCGCACAAATATATGATCAACAGTTGAATACCCTTGTCTTAAGCCGGCTTGAAATTCTTTTAATTGTTTATTTTCTTTTATCCATGTTGACAGTCTTCGTTGCATTATTGCGGTAAATATTTTATAGGATGCATTAAGAAACAAAATTCTCCGATAGTTTGCTGGATCCAAAGCACATCCATTCTTGTATATAGGAAAAATCAGTGCTTCCTTGAACTGAAGCGGTATCACGCCTGTTTCAAAAACATTATTGAACAAGAGAGCTAAACTCTCAAAAGGGCCGCTATTCGCATATTTATAGAATTGAGCTGGTATTCTATCAGACCCTGGTGCTTTTCTATCTTTTAGGCTCTCAGCTGCCAGTTTCACCTCATCCGGAGTTATTCGTTGATCAAGGATTTGATTCTTGACTCCTGGAGCAGCATAATTAATGACAACCCGGTTCATAACTGGATTAAGAAGCATATTGAAGTGCCGCGATAAAATATCAGAATTAAGGTGTTGACCAATTGTGTATTGTATACCGTTAAGTTTCCATGCCAATTGCCAAAATTCAGACGAATTTCTGCATCTCTCCAGTTTTTGGGCAGTTTTTGCATAGCTCTTTAAACATCTTGTTTGCTCAAATGTATTGTTTTTTTTTTTTGAAATTACTGCTGTTGCGCTGGAAAAATCGCAACCACGAAAATGATTTCTGCCTTATATCTAGGCACTCACTATCAAACCATGGTTCAACAAATAACTAAGTACCTTTTCCTGGTTCGAAATAGAATATGCTGTTTTAATCACATTTTCTAGTTGAGCAAAGTTGGCTATTTCTTGATTTCTTAGCAAGTTTTCTAAGTTCTCTCGATAATTGTTTCCTTTTGCCTCTAGTTCTGACCACGCTAGTTAAGAACGTCATGTTCCGTTCATCCTCGCTCATAAAACTATCAATTTTAAAGGAAACAATTATTGGAAGGTGATCTGAATAAGGTAACTGTCCAATTTTAAGGTCTGTGACGTAAGACTTCCAATCTCCACCAATTATTCTGAAATCTATAACAGATGTTCCTTGCTGTCCCACAAAGGTAAAATCTCCATTTTCATTATATTACTAGTTCCATTTTGAATTCTCAAGCCAAAAGAGTTGCACAGTTCTAGTAATTTTTCCCCCCGTGAGGAAAAATTACTTTCTTGTAATTCCAGCCAAAATATTTTCCGTACCTTGCTCATCTCCTTTTCTTGCATTCATTTCACCAATAAGAATGACATTTGAGTTTCTCTTTGTGGAAAGCATTTTCTGAAGTTTCTCATTTATTCTACTATCTGACAAAAACTCTGGACCTTACACCCTTTTTTGATGTATCTATGAATGAATCATTGTAACTTTGATTTCTCGTAGGATCATTACATTAGATGATCATTTTTACGAACTTACATTATAACTTGTACTGTAGGAAGCTGGAAGTTTAAAAATTGTTTTAATTTATTAATTTTAAATGCGTATACGCCTGGGTGTACAACTTTTACCTTAAAAAAATGGTAACTATAAACATGGATTCATTTTCTTGCAGCACATACATTTTTATTAACATCATTAAAGCAACATTTTTGAAATAAGAGATTTTACTTAAACACTCTTAAAAGTGCGACGATGTTGATTATATTGACCATCAAGCCATCAGCAAGCATCAAGCATCAAGCTGGATGACCATGGCCACATCCAGACAAACTTTCATTTTGGTTGGTATTTATAATGGACACAATTTTGGCAGCGAACGTTTTCTATATACCTACATTATAAAGTATTTTATAAAATATTTATTCGAAAGTCATTATTAACACATATACTCCCTCGAATCTCATTTACATGTACATGTATCTTATGTACGTATTGTGTATTTATCAAGCTCTGCCATATATAATGGTTATGAGTTATGATGACTTATGATATTGATGCATGCAAATTGAATGTTGGTGCGGCACTTAAGCTTTTTCAATCCTCAAAAGGTTTTCAAATTGACAATTTTGTTCTAGACATGCCACAATGTTTTAATTTTAATATAAATTATTTTTTAAACCTCATTCACGTTCCTGCTGGCTGTTGGACCCATTCCAAAATGGACTCAAAAACAGCACAGGTAAGTAGATATAAATAAATATAGGTAAGGGTATATTATTGGCGATGATTTTTCATCATATAAATAAATATGAATATATCGCTGGAGTTGAGTGAAATGACCACACGCTGATGATTGGTTACATGCGGTTAGGTTTATATTATGCCTTTTTTCGTTTGTGTATCGTCATCGAAGAGCTTTTGGTTGTGTGGTGTGTGCGGTTGACTGGCAGGTTAAAATCGGTTCAAATAGGTTAAAGGTATTCATTTGAAATTCAGTTTAATGTTTATAGTTTTTTTTTTTTATAAATGGGTTGGTTTTTTAAGAAATAATTACTTTAAAAGCCGAAATTGGGTAGTGTGATTTTTTTAGGTGGTTAATAGTGAATTAAAGTTTTTAAAATACTTAATTTAACAATATGCATTTCGGAACGCTCAAAAAATTGTATAGAGGCTGTTTTTTTAGATATATATTCTATTAACAATAATGATAAACTATGTTAGCCAAATGGCCACCACGACTTATATAAGGTATTGAATTAAATTTGGGTAATAGATATATAAGACGACCACTTACCGGTTCTTGCAACTATAATACTGTTTCGTAACTTTTGCGGCACGAAATGCAACCGTATTGTTAAAAATTAGGAACTTAAGGATGGAAAAGCCTTCAAACTAACATGGCCTTAAAGGAAAAATTTGTCCAACAGTTTCACTATTGTCACTCGAAATGGTGCTGTAAAATGACCAAACTATTCTTCAATATTGGGAGCTATGAGTGCAAAGTTTTCAGCATAGTTCCCATTTTCTAAATGAACTTGTTTTTACTTGCCAAATGTCAAATTAGCTTTTTCTTATAAAAATTTTCAAAATTCTGTTAAATTTTGAGAAAAATCTAATTGACAGCTTTTTACAAAAAATAAAAGACTAAAAAACATATTTGCTTCAAACTAATTTTATCAGGTTTATATCAGTTTCTTTCATAAAAAAATCCACAAAAAAATTATCCTAAAAAGTTAAAAATTGCTTTTTGACTAAAAAACAAACACAGATTTTGAAATCAAACTATGTCACAGTATATTGTTATCAATTTTTAATTTTATTAGAATAATTCCACTGACAACTTTTTTTTCACAAAACACGAAAACCTAAAAACATTTGAAGCAAGACTATTCGACAAACGGAAGGGGAAATTATTGGTGTGTGTCACATCACAGCCTCTGTTTTTTATTTTGATCTAGATCTTTTCGGTGGACATTTGTTTCAAATTTTGTACGTGTTCTACCAGCAACCAACCAATACTCCTTGATATTAAAGCTTCAAAAACCAAGGTGTGTGTTGGATACTGTCATAACGTGGATGTGAGCTCACCATCGATATAATATTTAATTGTTAATTCAACAACTTCTGAACCAATATCTTTTTTAGCTGTTATACCAATTAAATGTGAGAATGTTGAATAGAGGTTAAAATATAAGAACCATAGACACTTCCGTTTAATACTTGATTAAAAAAATGCTTTTATCAAAATAAAGAAAAGATTATTAAAATTATAGTATTGAGTTCTTATATTATTATATACCATAAACTAGCATAGTTTACAGAAACGCGTCTATTAGTAAGTAAGCACAAGAGTGCTTTACTGACAAGACTCAAAAACTTGTACAGACGAATTACAGACCCACATGACTTATAGGTTAGGACACTGAAGTCGTCAATAAAGAATGTCAATCTGTTGATTAAGGAGAACAACAGCTTATCAATAAAAAAGTACTTGGACCGCAAAATCCGTTTTATTTATTTAAAATAATGACCTTCCGTGTCTGAAACTATAAAGAACTGAAGAGAACAGGGACGTACTCAAAACAGTGCAAATAGATGCAGAGGAAGCCATCTTTGATGATAAATTTTACATAACTGAGGATCCGAAGGAAAAAGTGGAGGTGGTGGGAGCTGCTTTCCAGCAAGTGTACAAGGTGAATGCTAGCATTCGCCCCAACCATGATCTGGAAAACAAAGCCCCACTTAATCACTTTTACCTTCGAAATTATATGACACAATGGCGATCTGAGAACCACGGTTTCATGCGGTTCAATGACGATTCCTTGGAAAATGCCATAATTGCCGAGCAAACGGAACTAAGTCCCTTGTTAGTGACGAAGGTTGAGCTTCAGCTCATCTTCAATTCAATAAAAAATAAAAAGTCAGCAGGTGTCGATGGTATATCCAACGGTGTACTAAGACATTTACCGACGGAAGCAATTGACATTTACACCACACTCTTCAATAATGCACTGAATAATGCATATTATCCAGTGCATTGGAAGACCCCTGTGGTTCATCCTCTCCCGAAAAGGGGAAAGAACAACTTCAACCCGTCAAATCTTCGGTCGATAAGACTTTTTCCGAGCATCAGCAAAGTTTTCGAAAAGATCATTAATAGGGCTCTGACTTAGTGGGCTGCGGACAAAAAAATAATTCCGGATGAACAATTCGGGTTCAAGGCGGGTCATGACACAATTCATGCTGCGTCTAAACTCGTTTCTGATATTCAATGGAATAAATCAAAACAACAATGCACATGTGCTGTTCTGGTTGATTTGGAAAATGCCTTTGACACCGTATGGTTAGAGGGTCTTTACCTAAAACTGAGAAGGCTTGGCATAAGCAAGCCATTGTTATATATACTTTATGACATGCTTAACTTTAGAAAGTTTGTTGTCAAAAGTGACAATGTAACTTCTACTAAAACATTCTCAATCAAAAATGGTCTTCAACAGGGAGCGGTGAATTCGCCGACTCTCTCTCTGATAGGTAGTCCTACTAAGGAACTTGCGTACGCCGATGATCTATATGCGTACAGAACGCCCCGAAAGGTTGAGGTTATTAGAATTCTCTTGCAGCGTGATTTCGACCAGATTCAGCGATATTGCAACGACTGGAAACTGAAAATAAATGTCCAGAAGTTGGAGACAATTCTGTTCCGGACTACGTTGGCAAGGGCTACGAGGGATACGTGTAAGAATTGGCGCAAGATGGTCATCGTTGATCTTCTCGGGCAGCCATTAGCGAGCAAAAGTGTTGTGAAGTACCTCGATATCAGGTTAAATCAGTATTTATATTTCGACAGGCATATAAATGCTGCTCTGACCAGGGCCAGACGAGCTTTTGCTCTGACGAAACTGCTGTTTTTTAGTTGTCGGCTTGACCCGAGAGTGAAGGTAATTTGCTACATGGCCCTAATACGGCCGATAATCGTTTGTGGTTGTCCTGTGTGGTTCAACGTTAACCCTTTCCAGATGAAGAAGTTTCGGGTGTTCGAGTGTTTACGACGCTGTACCGGCTTATAAACCTAACCTAAATTTAGAATTTATTTCACTACTCATGTTTCAGCTCAAATGAAACCGGCTTATATATCGAACAGCCAAATCTTCCTACATGCATTACTACTCCAACGAGGTCCTATACAACGGGGCTGGAATCAACAGAATTGACAATTTCGTGATAAAACTCGTTCGAGGTCACATTGCAAGAGCTATGTCTTCGACCAACAATTTAATTTTCGGGGCGTTCTATCCGAACGACGAGTATTTTAAAAGTGCACGCTTGAGCGGCTTTATTCCACCAGAGGCATTTCTTTTTCAGATAGATGCGGCCTGATACAGGATAGATTGGCAGTTCCGTTAATCTACCACGTCAGGTTGACGAACCGTGGATAGGCGACTCCTGTGTAATCGGGACGTCATGGCACAAGGTGGATGAGAGTTCATTCGGTTCAGTAGGGCTGTGTCCGAACGGGACCAAACTGATAGGACGAAGCGTTTTAATGGCTTCAATCGGCACTTGATAGTGTGTAGTCGGGATGGGGTTTTGAGCCTTGGCTGGCTAAAATACTTTTTTTGTAGTCTTAGGATTTAGTTTTTAGTAGAATAGGCATGGTGGCACAAAAAAAAAAACAAAAAAAAAGAAAAAGACACAAACAAAATTTAGATAGTTAGATTTGATGTTGCGGTTTTTCTAGTTTTAAGTAGTTTATAGTTAGAATAGGTAGTTTAAGTTAGCTTTAAATTTTATATTAAGGACCTTATTTTAAGTAGTTTTAAGCATAAATAAAAAAGGATATTGTTTTTTTCAGATTTTCTAAAAAATACAAAAAATAAATAAAATGAATTGAAGTAAAATAGATCTTAGGACCGAAAGTCATTAGTTTTAAGTGTTGTAGTTAAACTTAGAGTGTCCGTATGGGACCAGTAAGATACTTGTAAGTTATGGTTAATTAAGCTAGTTTTATGAATTTTTGTCTTCCTTTGAGATAGGTTTACTATTAAATTAATAAAAATAAATAATAAAAAAAAAGAAACTATCAAGCTAGAGGTCTTGGGCTCAATCCCTGCATTAGCCATGTACATTTTTTCACGGGTACTGTCTAATTCGAGGATTTGACAAACCCTTCTAGAGTAAATCTTGTCATGTAAAGTGCATCCCTGACAACAATACTCGCATCAGGAATTGTTGAGAGTTGTAAGTCACTAGGCCCTGCTTTTCAAAGGACTGTTGCGCTACCTCATTTATTTATTTTTATAAACTAGTGTATATCGCGAAGAATATTTTGGTCCTTCGAGCCGGATTTCCCATGTTCGGGGACAGACCATAGACTAATGCTTGGCAGAAACTGAAGCCCATGCAAGCATTTGAGTCAGGGTTTCGTGTTCATGGAGGGTTGGATCAGTACAGTACCTCTTCTAGAATGACAATGAGACTTATTTCAATTTCAAGACTGAATTATTCACACATTGAATGACAGAATTGAGTTTTTTAATTTTTTTTTTCGGAACCCATAAGGTTCATACTATTTATAAAAACATGTTAAGAATTGCTAATATATTCTTTAAGTTAGAAATTAAAAGAAAACCAATAAACCTAATATTGGCCACAGCTTAATACACAGAGAAAGGAGAATAGAAAAAGTTCACTTTTTTCGTCTTTATGTTAGCATGATTTTGAGTTATTTTTGTATATGTTTTTTTTTACATATTTCCTTAAAGCCAACAAAAATTCGGCGATACATAAACTCTGTCTACCCCAAGGTGTACTCACTGCAATAAGGGGACTCTTTCCCTTCCCAAGCTCTTTTTGATTTAAACGAAAACAACCGTAGCCCCCATCTGGATGAATCATATTAAACGGAGCCCATTACCCTTAATCTTTAATTGTAATGCATTTCTTTTATTTCATTTTTGTTGTTGTTTTGTTTTATTTCAAGGCTCATATCCTTGTTTTTTATAAATATGTACTTAAAAATAAAATTGTTTACGGTAGGTATACGTTCTCTCTTAACATACATATTACTTAACTCATCCTCTTAGTCGAGTCGCACGCATCAGCTACGCTATACATAGGCTATAGCTATACCAAAAATGCATGTGTACCTACTTAAAATAATGGGCCAACATTATGTGAGTAAACCACTTTCGTTTATTAACATTACGCACTCGCCTGGATGCGAATTATGTTTTTGTTTGTCAATTCTTAAGTATTTGCTTGGCTCTTCAAATCAGCTTACGGTTCATAAATCCTCTCCATCGTCAAAAAAATTTCCAATTACGACAACGACGAAGAGCGACGAGTAAAAATGTTTCCAACATTAAAATTAAACTTAAATATATACAAAAAGAAATCTGAAAACCAAAAAATAAAAAGAATGTCCTGATCCTGTTAATAGCAGAGAGAAGTAAAAGTACAAGGAGACGAAGAAGAAGGAGAAAATATAATTTTATTTCACTGGTTTGGTTTATAGAGCATCGCATAGAAGACTCCCATGGGGGATATCCGGTAACAAGGCTAATTTAATTGTGTGATTTGTTCCAAGCATGATTCTTGGTTCCTGGATTACTTTTGTCCTTATTTTTTAATTTTGTTTTTACTTTCGAGGACGTAATTCTGTGAAGGTTTGTTTTTTGGGTCGTATCTATGTCAGACTTTGACAAAACATCATCTGTCTTAAAATGTTAGGCTTACCTTCAAACATTGTACGTATCTCGTTTTCTTCCTTTCATTTTCTCTCTTCCTCGAAGGAAATGCGAAAAACTGCAAAGGGATTATATCGTGGGACGCATTTATGACAAGGACTTTGTCATCGTCGTTGTGGTTTATTTTGTGTCGCTAAAACTTTTTGAACGCACTAACTTGATCCGAAAGATGCGAGTTAAGTTCCCGCCCTTGAAAGACACAAGAGCCAAAGCCAAGCCAAACCAAAACTTCAACCCAACACACTGCCAGTCGCCCGCCCGCCCGAGTACGCTTGAAGAGATTTTAATTTTAATTTTCATAAAGCATTAATGCAAATTAGATCCTTGGGGGTTGCAATAATATTGCCTCAAAATATTTTGATAGGTTGAATGTGTATTGTATCTGCTCGTATCTACGTGTATGTAGTTTGTACAGTATATGCGTGCGATACCGTTAGAGAGTGAATAAAGGACAAACAGTACAGAGGTGTGAGATGAATGTTTTGCTTATATCCTTGTATGTCATCATCATCGTTCGCTTATCATCATCGCCAACCGTAGTCTTCATCAATGTCTGGGATATGTTCGGTTCGGTTCGTATGACTGTATAGAGTATATGCATTATATCTCACATCAGACAGGTTAAAAGTACGAAATACTTTATGCCAGAGTTGGAGCGTTAGCGTCAATCAACGTCACTTTTAACTTGCATCCTTTTCAACTAGAGTGTCTGATGATGGTGTATTTATACAGAGGTATGTATGTGTAAGGTAATGAAAAGCCAGAAGTTTTACGGCAAGAAGAGTTAAATCCACATCCACAAGAGACTATATATTATTATGGAGAATCTGGAGAACGTCATATATAAGTATCTAGGGATGTATCTAAAGTGGGATTGTAGATTTTTGAGTGTGCATCATTGCAAAGTCTAATGTGCGAGTGGTGTTGAAGAACTTTTTAATTAAATAACATGGTTGTAATAAAATTTTCAGTTCCACAACGTTTTTGTATTAATAAAAAGCTTGAATAACATTTATTAAATGCAGTCAGGATTTTATTTTATTTTTGTTTTTCCATTGTGTACATAGTTACTGTTGTTTTTGTTGTTTGAAATGTTTAATAGAGGAAAGTGACTCAAATGAGTTTTGAAACACTGAATATATTTTAAAGGGAAATAAAAGGTCGTTTGGTTAATATGACATTAGCGATAAAAAAGTTTATTTTAAACGGTTAACCATTTTTAATTTAATTATAAAACTTAGTCCAGGTAAATGGATTATCTAGAAAAATTATGTGACTATAACTTTTTATGAAGAAAAATGATTTTAGGTTTAAAACCTACTTTTGTATTATTTTGTTCTATAGAATTTTTTAACCTGCATATTTGGGTCAGTATTGAAGTACATTTTATTTAAATCTAGATTTCATAACTCTTTAGTTTGCATTCATTTTTTTAAACAGAATATTTTTGGATGTTATTTCTTAGAGCAAGAGTTTAAATTAATCTTCAATTTTAAGTCAAAAGACTTTTCCAAGCAGGCCGTAAATACAATTGCGAATTTTATTCCTCCAGGCCGCCAAATTACTGGCCTTCCGAAACTAACAAAATACCAGACGTTATCGACTTTTTCGTAGCTAAAGGAATTAAACGAAATCACATTAGTGTCAAAGGTACATAATTATGACCTGTCATCAGATCATACTCCAGTGATTCTATCACTAAGTGAATCGGAAGTACTAGAAAAAAGTAATCCAAAGCTTGTAAATAAGAAATCGAACTGGAATGATTTTAGAGAAAGGCTTTTAAGTTTTATAAATTTAAGATCTCCCATGGATACAATCAAGCAAATTAACCATGAAGTAGAACAATTTATTGCTGATGTGCAACAGGCCGTTGAAGAAAGTACTCCAACATTTTCAAATAGAAGACAAAATGAAATAAAATATCCTTTAGAGATAAGAGAGTTGATAATAGAGAAAATAAGAGCTCGAAGAAAATGGCAAAATAGTAGATTTCCAGATGATAAAACAACTTTTAACCGTATAAGCAACAATCTTAAAAAACAAATTTACTAATTCAAAAATGATTCACTCAGTATATTCCTTAGGATTTTTCGCTATGGAAAGCAGCCAAGTGCCTGAAAAGACCGCAGTTACCAATCTCACCCTGTAAATCTCAAGATGGGAAATGGATCGGTAACCCGAAGGAAAAAGCTAACCTTTTCGCTGAACATCTTGCGAATGTTTTTAAGCCATACTCATCAAACGCGGCTAAAAATAGCTAACAGTTTGTTGATAAGATAGATGAAAGTGAAATACCAATTGCAAGACTTAAAGAAATAAAAAGTATGTGGTTACATCAACTATTAAATAACAAATCACCAGGTTACGATCAAATTACTGCTCAGGTTATGAAAGAAATGCCATTGAAAGCCTTCATAAAACTCCAATATATAATAAATGCATCACTTAAGCACCGGTATGTCCCGCACCGTAGGAAAATTACTGAAGTAATTGTCATACCAAAGTCATACAGAAGTGACGGCTTACAAACCAATATCGCTTATACCAATTATGGCAAAAGTTTTTGAAAAACTGCTTCTGAAGAGACTTAGCAAAATCATAGAAGAAAGAAGGTTAATCCCAAACCATGATTTTGGCTTTAGAAATAAACATTCCACGATAGACCAAGTTCATAGAATATCGGATGTAATAGAAAAAGCATTAGAAGAAAAACAAGTATGTTCAGCTATTTTCTTAGATGTTGCTCAACCTTTTGACAATGTTTGGCATGAGGGCCTTGAGTACAAACTGCAAAGGGATCTTCCCAGGCAGTACTTTAAAATATTAAAATCGTGCATCTCAGACCGATTGTTTAGAGTAAGGTACCATCAAGAATACTCGGAATTGAAGAAAATAGAAGCTGGTGTACCACAAGGAAGTGTCCCAGGTCCTTCCATGTATTTACTATACACAAGGGATATTCCAGTTGGTAATCACACCATAATGGCTACTTTTGCTGCTGATACCGCACTATTGGTACCCGACAAATGTGTCTCTATGGCAGCAGTAAAACTATAAAATGACGTCGACACAGTGAGAGTTTAGACCGAAAATGGCGTATCAAACTCAATGAAACAAAATCTTCACATATTCCATTAATCATTAATAATCAAGCTGTACCTTACGCCAATACGGCCATATACCTTGGATTGACTTTGGATGCAAAGCTAAATTGGAAAAACTTGAAATATAAAAAATTTACTGGTTACTTGGTAACAACTCTGATTTATCGAATCCAAAACAAAATAATGCTGTATAATCAAGTACTAAAGCCTGTTTGGACCTATGGAATGCAATTATGGGGCTGTACAAAGAAAACAAATACCGAAATCATACAAAAATTCCAAAACAAAGTCCTTCGTGGAATAGTTAACTTACAAATGGAAATAGTTACAGAAGTTGTTAAAAAATACGCTGTATCGCACAACTAGAGACTGCGAAGTATTACTAATTCTGAAATGGAGTCCGTCTTGAATATAAGAAACATTGTTCGGAGATTGAGAAGAAGCAAGCCTCATAAGCTTGTGGTCTAAAAAAAAACATGTGAAAGTATTAAAAGTTTAAACTTACCCCAAAGTGATTTTACAAAGTTAAGAAAGAAAAATCGGAAGTCGATCCTTCAAGATTGGTCCTGATGAAGAGGTGGTTTTAGTGGTTAAGAGTCCCACACTACTTGGTGTCGACCAATGACAAGTGTCTTTTGAAGATTTCCTCCTATAAAAAAAAAAAGAAAAAATTGCAAAGTAAGCAGGAGTTCAATTCTAATGATTTAAATTTATTTGAACAATCGATTATAACCAAAATGAATATTCAACAACGACATGTGTATGACACAATCATGGAAGCCGTTTCCAATAATAGAGTAGGATTATATTTCTTGGATGCACAGGCAAAACTTTCACTGTATCATTGATTTTAGCGACTATTCGATCGGAACAGAAAATTGCATTGGCACTTGTATCTTCTTGAATTGCTGCTACATTATTAGACGGTGGTCTAATGCACACTCTGCATTAAAATTGCCATTGATTAAAACTCCAACTTGCAATACTTCGGGAGAATCTGCAATGGCAAAAGTTTTGCAATTAACGTCAATTATTTTATGGGATGAGTGCACAATGGTGAATAAAAAATCAATAGAAGCATTTAATCGATAAATGGAAGATTTACGGGGTAATGAACAGCTGTTTTGGTGGTGCTCTGATATTGCTGTCAGGGGACTTTCGCCAAACATTGCCTGTCATTCCTCGATCAACTCCTACTGATGAAATAAACGCCTATTTGGAGTTGTCAGTTCTTTGGAGATATTATGTACGAAAATTGACACTGAACATTAATATGCGTATTCACCTACATAATGATACAACTGCCCATGGGTTATCAAAACAATTGTTAGAAATTGGTAATGGCGAAATACCAATCGACAGTACCAACGGATCGATCATTTTACTGAATAATTTTTGTACAATTGCGCAATCTATAGATGAGTTGATTAATTGAATGAATTACAGAAATCATGATTGGTTGAGAAACCGCACTATTTTAGCACCGAAAAACTTTCATCCCAATGCTATTAATTTTCAAATTCAAGCGAAACTGCCAGGTGTAGTCACGACATATAAAATTGACAGTGTTATGAATCAAGATGAGGCAATGAAATATCCAATTGAATTTTTAAATACCACCGCATTACTTGAATCTGAAAATTGGTTCTTTGATTATTTTATTGCGAAACATTAATCCACCAAAACTGTTTAATGGCCCCAGATTGGCAGTGAAAAAGTTGTAGCCAAATTTGATTGAAGCTACAATCTTAACTGGTTAATAAAAAAGAGAAGTGTGATTTAATGATCAATTCGATGCAAGAACGAGTAAAATTGTCGACTTTACAAGAATTTCGTTTTACACATTGTTACGTTATAGTAAGTAAATAATATGTTTGTCATCTCCCAAAAAACTTTTGTATTGTTTGGAAAATATGTTATGTTAATTTTTAGAAACTTCTACAGGCACGATTGTAGGCTCAAATTTAATGTTACTTAGTATCCTTAAAAGACAGAGTGTAGCAAAGAATTTCATATTCATGTAGTATGGCTAAAGAACGAATCTCTGCACTTAACACCACCGTCGAATTTGGGCCCAAGAGAAAATACTGTTAATTTTCTAAGGAATTCTTCCATAGGGTTTTTAAATTGCTGCATGTATATTTTGGCGCCCCATTGCATCCATTTTGTTTTGGTAAAATCTGTAAAATTTTTTGTTTATAAATCAGTTGCTTATGCCAGATCATCATGACAAGTTACACAATTGAACAGCACGTTAAAATGATAAAACTTTATTATCAAAATGAGGGTTTGTTAACGCAAACGTTACGCGCATTGCGCCCATTTTACGGTAGCCTCGGTGGACATTCACAGTCAAAAGTCGACTCTTCAACGCTTGTGTGGCCAAATTTGAGACGACCGGTTTAGTAAACTGTTAGCCAACACCCGTACCTTCAAGGAAAGCAAAATCGGCCAAGAACATACCGCGATCCGTGAAAGTGAACAGCGGAACCCGAGGCAGTGCACAAACTGCAAGAACTCGGCCTTTCGCAGCCTTCAACTTGGCGAATTTTACGTCAGAACTTAGGCCTACACACGTGCAAGATGCAACTGACCCATAAGGAGCTCAAAATTCATGACCATGGACAACGCCGTTTGTTCGCTGACTGGGCTTCGAACCATTTGGAAGAAGACCCCAATTTTGGCCGAAAAATCATCTTTCGTGACTAGGTGCATTTTTGGATGAATGGCTGTGTTAACAAGCGAAATCGCCGTACATGGGACGACGCCATCCCAAGTGAGAACCAAATGATAATGCATCCCCAAAAATTTAATGTTTGGTGTGGATTTTGGGACAGCGACGGCGTATTTGGTCCGTATTTTTTTTTTAAACGACACGTCAACAGCGAGTGCTACATAACGATGATAACTTATTTCTTATGGCCCAAAGTGAATCATATCGACTTAGTAGAGATGTGGTTCAAGCAGGACGGCGCTATGTGCCACACATCAAACGCCACGATTGGCATTTTGCATGAACAATTTGAGGGTAAGGTTATCTCTAGCAGGGGTGATGTAAGTTGGGCACCAAGGTCATGCGATTATAACCCACTAGACTTTCTCCTGTGAGGTTTCTTGAAGTTAAATTGTTAAAATCTAACACACTTGTTTAATTCCATTTCAACATCTGAGTGCCCTTATTGGAAAATTCTTTATTTAAGGGGCCATACTTTATCAATTTTCTTAGATCTTTGAATAGTATATTTGTTGTCAATTATATTATGTACAAAAATCAATGTCTTAATTCTTTCAGAAGCAACCGCTCACAGTTATGTTGCCATAATGGGCTCTTTACATGGCCTTTTTTGTGAAGTGATGTTTTTCAGTTTTGCAGAAATTATATTTGAAATTCGTAATAAGTGAATACATTGTCGACAATTATTAAATCTAAATCATTTTTAAAGACGAAGTCGACTCTAAAAAGAAGTCTTAAATGCTAAAGCAGAAGTCTAACTTTAAAATCAGCAAAATGTTTTTTTTTTCCATTTTAAAGTAAACTTTATCTTTAAAAATACACAAACATGTTTTTGAAGAAAAGAAAAAGTTCAATAAACAATCATGAAATTTGTCTTGGCTTGAATTTGTGGAGCTAAATAAATATTATCTAACAACACCATTCCCAGCTTCTCCATCTACCTCGGTCCCTAGCTAGATATCTCCAGTTTCGCGCTCAAAGTTGGGTGAGGTGACCTTCCACTTGTGCGCGCCACCTGATCCGCGGTCTTCCTCTACTGCGCTGTCCTGTGGGTGCGGATTCGAAGACTTTCCAGGCCGGAGCATTGGTTTCCATGCGCTCTACGTGACCCAGCCATCTTAGTCGTTGGACTTTTACCCTTCTGGCTAAGTCTACGTCGCTGTACAGCCCGTACAGCTCGTCGTTCCATCTTCTCCTCCACTCCCTTTCGATGCATACGGGACCGTAGATCACACGAAGAACTTTTCTCTCGAAACGACCCAAGGTGATTTCATCCGCTTTTGTTATAATCAATGCTTCTGCACCGTATAGCAGGACGTGAATGATAAGGGTCTTATATAGCAGCACTTTGGTCCCTCGAGAGAGGACTTCACCACTCAATTGCTTTCTTAGTCCAAAGAAACAGCGGTTAGCAAGAGTTATTCTGCGTTTGATCTCAGCCTTGGCGTTGTTTTCTGCGTTTGCAGCGGAGCCTAGGTAGACGAAGTCCTTGACTATCTCAAAGTTACGTCTGTCGATGGTGACGTTTTGACCAAGACGTCGGTGTTTTATGTCCTTTCTTGTACTTTGTTTTGACCTCATTAACCGTTAAACCCATTTTCGACGCCTCTTCCTCAATACTCACAGAAGCCCCATTGACATCTCGCTGAGTTCTTCCGGTTATGTCAATGTCATCAGCATATGCCAGTAATTGGACAGACTTTTGAAAGATAGTGTCTCTAGGGTTGACGTGTGAGCTCTGCACTATTCTTTCAAGCACGATGTTAAAAAAATCGAATGACAGCGCGTCATTTTGCCTAAAACCTTTTTTTACATCGAAAGGTTCTGTTAAGTTGTTTCCAACATTTATGGAGCAGCATGAATTCTCCATGGTCATCCTGCAACAAACGGACAAGTTTGGCAGGGAGGCCAAAACTAGACATGACTCTATACAGCTCGTCCCTGTAGATGCTGTCATATGCTGTCATATGCGTCCTTGAAATCGATGAAAAGATGGTGGATGTCGGATAAGGACCTATCAGGTTGTTAACGATGGGCTTAAGACGTCCACATATTACGGCAGAGAAGATTTTATAGGCGATGTTATGTAGAATGATTCCTTTATAGTTGGTGCAGTTTAGAGGGTCTCTTTTTTTCAGGATCGGGCAAACAATACTGAGGTCCAATTCATCGGGCATGCTTTCTTCCGGCCATATCTTACAGATAAGCTGGTGCATGCTCCTAACCAACTAATCTCCCTTTGCTTAAAAGAGCTCGGCATTCAAGCCATCCGCTCCAGCGGCCTTATTAGACTTTAGCTCAGATATGGCAATCTTTACTTCGTCTTAATCGGGAGGAAGGAAGTGTTGGCTTTCATCGTTTATGTTAAATGGATCACCCTGCCTGAAAGCGGAATTCAGTTCGTCATCGCCGTTATACAGTCTGCAGAAGTGGTCCTTCCATATCCTCAGCATTGGCTGCGGTTCTACTATGATGTTTCCACTTTCGTCTTTGCTGCCTTCGGTTCTAGGTTTATGTTACTGTGATTTTCGTTTCACCCGTGCATAAAACTTTCGAACTTCATTCCTGCTTTTAAACCTCTCAACATCTTCGACCGCACACTTCTCATGCCCTCTCTTTTTCCTTCTGAGAAGTCGGCGTTCCTTTCTCCTCTTCTGCTCATAGAGCTCATGAGCAGCTCTCGTCCTTCTATGCAGCGCCGCTTTGCGTGCCTGTTGTTTGGCTGCATTTGCCTGCCGACATTCCTCATCAAAATAGGAGTTCCCTGTTATTGGCTGTTAGAAACCCAGCACATCAGAGACGGCTGTCAATGTTGCCACTGGTTTTCTATACATTGTGTTGCCGGCAGAGAACTTTGAGGAGAATAACTTATAACTGGGTCAGAAAAGGATTAGGCGATCTCTGGCGATTGTAGCCGTTCGACGTTGTACCTTCTCCCAGCACCTCCCTGTTCTGCCTTATATTTGGAAACCCGAAGTGCTACCTTGGCTACAACGAGTTAGTGGTCCGAGTCGATGTTAGCTCCTCGGAAAGTTCGGACATCCATGATGCTAGAAGCGTGTCTCGCAATCTGGTTGACGGTATATTGATCTGGAGAAGTCCAAGTTCCTTTCTGGCTACCATGACGTTTCGCACCGCAGAAAAATCTATGAGCCTGAATCTGTTGTCGGAAGTGTTGTCGTGCAGTTTGTTCTTCCCGATTATTCCACCAAAGAGGTCTTCCCTTCTTACCTTGGACTATTTAAAAAAAGTCGTACCCGTTTCATGGTTAGTGCGTTAAGGTCTTGGGTTCAATCCCTGCCTGCGCCACCTTAATTTAAAAAAAAAAATTTCGTAGGTACTGCCTCTTGCGAGGAATTGACAAAGCCTTCAAGAGTAATTCTTGTCATGAAAAAGTGCTTTCTCAAATTAGCCGTCCCTTCCATTCCTGACAACAGTACTCGCACAAAGGAATGGTTGAGAGTTGTAAGTCACTAGGCTCTGGTTCCCAACGGACTGTTGCGATACCCAATGTATGTATGTAAGAATCAAAACTTAACCAATTTTCGATTAGTTTTGTTTTCCGACCACTGATTGAATATTATCATAAGCAACTTGTTGGCATAGCCCCATGTTTAAACTCAGTGCAATACAAATATGACCATCATTTCTATAACTATTCAATCTTCAACTTTTATCAGAAAAATTTTGTTTCAAATGAATTTCCAAAAACACTGATATGCTGGTCATTCTTATTGTTTTAATAGTTCACTGAAAAGTAAGTCAAAGTTAGATAAAGACATTTGGCATATGTAAGGTCCTTCGAATCAAAATAGAAATTTGTGCCCAAAACACAATCATATCAATTGTTTTAAAGTTGTTTCTTTTTGGTACTCCAGTAACTTATTACCAAGACTTTCAAGGTATCTACAAAAATATTTTTAATACAATCTTTTTTTCATCACAATATGGAATAATGCATGAGACATGTTTACATCCCTGTGACATCTTGCAGTCAACAACAATTCAATTTAATGAAACAAAATTACTAAAAAATTCAAATCAACAAAAATGAAATCATTAAAATAAAATTACGTGTATTTTATAAAACACACATTTTGTAGCTGTATTTTGAAATTTATCTACATATATAATTAATTAATTTTATAATTATAACTGACATTTTGAGGACTCTCTTTCTCTTCCAAAACGAAAGCGATTTAATTTTCCACAAAGACAAAAATATAAAAGCCTGTTTCAAAAAGTTACGACCAAATTCACGTATAAACGGAAAGTTGGTATTTCGAATATCTTTGTGTGTTAAAAAACATTAACCTGGTAAAACAATCTAATTTGAATTTTTCCCTTATAAACATGTTGACTCACATGTCGTCATATGGAATTTTGACATTTTATGACACTATATACACAAAAATAAGTTCAGTACCGAAATGTCTAAAATATCATTTAAAAATGTTACTCTCATTCGAAAAGCGTTTGTTTCTTTAATGTTGTCGCGCGTCGTTGCGTATATAATGTGAAAGAAAAAAGCAACAAGAAGAGGCATCATAGTCGTACCTTCAAGCCTCACTCCTCTGAACATTTACAATAGGTTAATTCTGGAATCATCCAAATGTAAAATTAAAATGAATATAAGACACATTTTCTATTTTCTCTTTATTGTTGCTTCTACATAATTTAAGGGCGATGAGTGGAATTGAAAATTAAAAAAGTCTAATGTTAAAAATAAACACATTTTTAATAAGTCAGGGTTGCCACAAAACAAACAAGTTATTAAATATTTCAGGAATTTTGTATGAATTGAAGTTTTTATTAAATATTTAGAGTTAATTTCAAAATTCCAGTGACTTTAGGTTGAAAGCGAGGTTTTGAGTTTATTTGAACATTTTGTCAGGATTTCCACTAAATAAACAACCTTTCATTTCTACCATTTAAGAGGTTATAATAGCAAGCTTATACAAATCCTTTATCCACCCTCATCATGACTGCCTTTTAATGTTTGCTCATTGCTTTGTTGTTGCTCCTGTGTGTGAATTAGTTTGAGGGTCCTTAAATTTCTAATGGGGCTACCCTTCCCCCTATGGCGCGCAATGACTCCTACTAAATTTAGTCGCCTTATGGCTCATAACATTCCGCATATAAAAAGCAAATAAAAATAAAAGTAACGAAAGATACAAACAGAAGAAGAAGAAGAAAAAAAAACACAAGACAAGAAGAAAAACTCGAATATAATTTGCCAAAGAATTTTCCACAGATTAATTTTTATGGATCTTGCAACATTACGCGGTGCGTTACACGAGCAGATAGATGCTTCCTTATCCTTACGCGTACACATTCCTTTTTTTTGGGTTGGGATAATGTGTCTCGCTCATCTTTAAGAGCCTTGAGGGGTGGGGGGATGGTTGAAATGGGGTGGGACGAAAATGATGCCTAGGTGGGCATATTTCTCGCACAGACAGACAGACCCACAGATATGTATTATGTATAGGGGAGACTTTGTGAATCTCTCCTATAAACACTTTTTTATTCCAGGACCCTTGGTTGAAGTGGCAGAGTGTTGGCCAACTTTTTAACCAAATATTTTGAGTAGCTTAATCACTTTTCTGCCCAGGACCATGATGTTTTTCTTTTTTTTCTTGCTGTTGTTGTTGTTATTTTTGTTGGCTGCCTCTCTACTTTTCGAATTCATTAGTTGGACTTTCTGGTTTTTCCGGGATTTTCATTTATCTCTCCCCCTCACTTGCGGACGTATATATTTTGTTTTTATGTTTCTTGACTAGGAAAATCTTATATACACAGGCGTTGGATTGGGTGTGAATTTTAAGGACACTCTCTTTTCTACAAAAGTGTGTTTGTTTTCTTGTTTTTTTTTTTCTTCTTCTGGTATGGAGAAGATGTTGATTTTCCTGGATTTTTTGAATTTGGCTTTGATACGCTAATCTGTTTTCTTTTAATTGGAATTAGAAATGTTGTTTTGTGCTATTTCTTTGTTTGTTTGCTTAGAAGGGTGTGTGTGTGTATTTATGTAGAATTAGAAAAGGGGAGTTGTATAATTTTGTTTTTAATTTCTAATAAGGGAGGAGGAAAATTAGAAATTAGGAATGTAAATTAATTATATAAGGGCTTATAGGCGTAGTGAGATTATATCCATAACAATAATTTTGTGTTAGACACTATCCTCAAAGATAAGATATTTTTTTTTAATATTAATCATAAATATTAGAAATTGGAATTGAAATTATGTTAAGTAAAATAAAAGAGATGTTTTGAAAGGATTTGTGGATGGATTTAGAGTTGAAATATTGAATTAAATTATATGAAACTAGATTTAAATATCAATCAAATCAAATTTCTTAAAATTTGTCGGTAATTACATCTAGATAGATAGATAGATAGATAATTTGGATTTTATTGGATCAACATTTGAATTTAACAATAGATACGTTTTTACATTTACAAAAATCATTATGAAATGGCATTTGCCGTCTGCCAGATTGACAACTATAATATATTAATTAAATTACAATTTTTGTTTAAAACAAGGAATTATATGGAAACCAATAAAATTTAAAAATTCAAATAAGATACAGTTAAAGTTTGTTTAATCAAAAATCTTCGTTAATTATTATCTATATATATGCTCTATATCAATTACACAATATTCATAAGGTCTATTAACGTTCATATGATTCAATTCGTCCAGGACTTGCTCTTTAGATAAAACATCGCTCCCAAGAACGCTTCTTCTGGTTTCTTTCAGAGTTGGGCATCTTCCCAAAAAGTGAATGACATCTTCTCTTTCTCTCATGTTACAAATGCTGCATTCTAATGGTAGATCAGGTCTGTGAGGCATGAAGTTCAGATTGATAAGATCGCTGCGAAGTCTGACCATTGTAGCGATAACATTAACCTTATTAGCGTCACGAAAATAGTTTTTCTCTGCCAAATTGTTATTTAATCTACTGTAAACTGTTCTGTAGATGGAACTGGAGGCTTCAGCTATATATTCAGCTCTACATTTCTCATCTACCTTCGAGATTACATTGTAGAAGAGAGTCTTGCAACTATCAATGTTTACCAGGTTTAATTCAAAGCTTAAATTGCATTCTTCAGCAAGTTTTGACCACTCTCTATACCAGCTGTTTCGTTCGTGTATGACACTGATAGCTACCTTCTTGACTAATCTGGATTCTGATAAATTGAATATGTACTGAAGAAAATCGGCTTGCAACTTCAAGGGCTTTATGTGTAAAGGTGATAGTCCTGTTTTGAGCATTACCACGTAATTTGGTGTGTTGACTGGTAAGCTAAATATCCGTTTGAAATCTCATACATCCCCAAACTTGTGCGCCATATAAAAGTATGCTCTCCGATACAGCTTCAAATAACTTGTGCTTACTGCTATGCGCAATGTTTCTGTTCATGAAGCATCTTTTCCATGATATGTTAATGGCTGCTTTCACCTTTTATAATTTCACAGTTAAATGCTTCTGCATGCTAAAACTTCTCGTAAAAATTACCCCTAGGTATTTGTATTCGGTTGCACATTCTAAGGCTTCTCCGTTAAATGACCATTTCTTGTTGGAAGCATTTCTTCCACCACCGTTTTTAAATATCATCACTTTAGACTTTTGCGTATTAACGATTAAGTTCTATAAGCAACAGTAATTATATAACCTGTTTATCATGAGCTGTAACGCTTTTGGCGAATACGCAAACATGACAATATCATCCGCAAATAATTAGGCCTTCATATGTGTTCCTGCGAAATAAACGCCACCAGGAAGATAATCAAACAAGTCATTTATAAAAAGTGAGAACAAAGTGGGGCTCAATGTGCTGCCTTGCCTTACTCCCGATGAAGTCACAAACCAATCTGACAACTCTGCACCATTCCATACAGCCGCTCGAGTTCCTCTATAGAGATTCTCTAGCGCACGTCCAAATTTCATCGATAACCCCGCGTTATATAGCTTGTAGAATAAGGCACCTTTATTTATTGTATCGAATGCCGCTTAAAAGTCGATGAAAAATACATATAATGTCTTTTTTTGAGCGATAAAGCTTTCTGCAAGACTTCGGAGTACAAAAATACTGTCCATTGTAGAGTAGCCTGCTCTAAAACCAGCTTGAAACTCTTTCAGTATGTTCTGAAACATAATCCACTTGTTGAGCCTTTTTTGCATCATCGTTGTAAGAATTTTATAAGTTGCATTCAAGAATTAAATGCCCCGATAGTTTGAAGCATCCGAGTATGATCCTTTCTTATGTATTGGGAATATAACAGCTTCTTGAAATTCATTCACTACCAAATTCCCCTCTATGACTTTATTGAACATCGTTAGAAGTCGATCATTAAGTGCAGAAGTGCCATATTTGTAAAATTCGGCTGTACAGAGTACATAACGCTTGCTCCAATTCTTGTGCAGTAAACTGCGAGTCCAATATTTCATCGGTTAAACCAGGTGTTGCATATTGCCAGATAGATGGCATCATTTCTGGGTTGAGGAGTTCCCAAAAGTGTTCGGCTAGTATATTTGCATTTTTGTGTATTGACGGTTTTTTACCATTTAGCTCCCATGCAAGTTTCCAAAACGTTGATGCATTCTTACAGGAGGCCAACCTGGCCGCTTGTCTTTCCTCATACACATGAACTGTATTACCCACGTTGTTGGTTGTTTGTGCAGTTTCTGTCAAGTTATTGCTGTCACTGCATGCTGTCAGAATTTTGTTCATTAATGTCATACCAATTTCATCATCTGTTTCACATTTAAGCATGTTGTTATGGTCCAGATAAAAAGATTTGTTTTCACAAATAAGTGTTTGTCCTCGAATCGTCACTTTCATGTTTTTGTTATATGTCTGAATGTTTGTTTTAATTTGCAAAAGGCGTCTTCTTTTATCACGAGCAGCAGTGGATAGAGATTCCAGTATCCCGCAAATTGATGGCTGATCTCAATATACGTGATACATCTTCGCTGTGTTGCATTTCGACGATGACGTTCGCTACTCTTTTGTATCTGGAGCGTATAACTTTGGTTTTGACGATTTTCGAAGGATTATTTTCCTGTAAAAGAGCTAAGCACACACTTTTCGTTTTTTCAATAACACGCTGATCGTCGTCCTGGGTTGGAAAATGGAGTACCAGATTCTTTTCGTTGGATTTTTTTTCTAGGAAATCGATTTGCCGTTCAAGCACTTGACATCTTTTCTCTACCTGTTGAAGTTTCGATTGAAGAAAAACATTACTCCTTTCTAGATTATCCATCTTTGTCTTGACTTCAACCAAGTCAGATTTAGTAGCCAAGTTTTTCATAGGTTCATCAAGTAACGTTGCTAGTGATCGTTCTAAAGTCTTAACATCCACCACTTGTATATTGCCCGATTCACGATCTTGCATAATGGAGTTTATGGGAGAACGGCACTGTCGTTTTTGCGATTGAGCGCCATACACTTTTGTATTGTTGCACTTGGGGATGTTGTTGTTATTGTTTGGCGGGGTTCTTTGTAGCCCATTCATTTTCCAAGCTTAATATACTTTCAAAATAATCAGATGATAGCTCACCTCTTGGCAAACGATTATTTGGGAATTTATTTGAATTTTTTTTTTCAATTTTTTATGTTGTAAATACTACTTTTTCACAATATTTTCGCACAATTTCACAGAACTTCTTATAAATGTCAACCGTACTATTTCAAGCCAGTGTTGCCAATCCAATTACATCTATGTTTAAGATTGTTAAGGAAATGACGAAGACGCAATCTTCTCTCGGGAATGCAGATTTCAAAATTATAAATGATTTGTGGGCATTTGATACGGTATGAAAATACATCATAGACAAACAGTACACATTGAACAGAACGCCTTTTTTGTAAAGAATCAAGTCCAAAGCACATCTTGACGGATATGAAGGAGTATCAATTCTCCATTTCAGTTGCCTAACAACAAATCTTGTGAAAGCCTTTTGACCTTTTTCAATACGAGTTATCCCATTGGAAGTAGAAGGACACCAAACAATTGAACAATACTCAAGAATCGGAAGAACTAATGACATGTACACGGATTTCATAATCATAAGGGTCTCGTTGCAGTTTCACTTGACGAAACCAAGCATTGAATTAGCCCTTGCAATTACATAATGTATATATAACGAAATAGACAACTTCGGATCAAAAATGACTCTAAGATCACGAATCTCAGATTTGCGACCAAGAATCTGGTTGAACATATGGTATAGTTGTGGATCACTGGAAATAAAATACGATGTTCCGTAAACACATTACATTTTGTGATATTTAATGGAAGGATATTTCTATCACACCAACCAGATAAAACATTTAAATCATTTTGAAGATTTTGCTAATCAATTCTATTTTTGATACAAAGAAAAATGTTCATGTCGTCAGCATACATCAAACAAGATGCATTTTTAAGAAGAGAGGGGATATCATTAACAAAAATATTGAAAAGAAGTGGTCCCAGATTGCTACCTTGAGGAACTCCTGATGAAGCTTGTATGATATTAGAGAAGTTTTTCCCCAATTTCACACATTGTGTTCTTCTATAAAGGTAGCTGGAAATCCATTTCAGAAGAAATCCGTGAATGCCAAAAGCTGGAAGTTTAGCTAGAAGAATTTCATGACAAATAGTATCAAATGCTTTTATAAAGTCTGTGTAGATAGTATCTACTTGCCTGACATAAACCCATGTTTTTCAACGCAAATATGTCTTTTATACTAAAATACAAACGATCTTTTACTATAAGCTCAAATAATGTAGGTATTGCAGAGAGAGTTACAAGATTTTTTGGATTAGCTTTGTAAATAGGACTTATATATGAGAACTTCCACTCATCAAGAAAGAAAGAAAGAGAGATTTATTAAAAATTATTTGTAGTGGGAACACTAATGTGAATTGATATTGCTTCAGGACCAGAGATGGAATTCCATCTGGACCAGGATTTGAGCTAAATTTTATTTTTGAGATACCATTAAGAATGTCAGACTCAAAGAGATGAAGTTTTGAGATATTAGCATTGTTAATGAATACATTTTCTGTTTGATGAAGCTTTAATTCGGAATGTTGAACATAAACTGATGTAAAAAATTTTGAGAAAAGTTCACATGAACTCTGTAAATCAGAAGAATTACTACCATCAAATTCCATAGTTTCTTGAAGAGCTAAAGAACGTTTCATTCCATTTAAAAAAGTCCAAAAGGCTTAGGAATCCGAAGAAATACAGCTTTGGAATTCAATATATTTGTTTTTTGGCAAATGAAATTGGGATAGATTGAAAAGTTTTCGTTATAAACTACTGAATAATTTGAATTTGTAACTTCAAGAAGTGATGAAATTACCTTCATTGTTGCACAAAAGGCTGGATTCTTGACAGCATATAATTGACTGCTTCGGATGCACCCAGCTTATACTCTTGTAGACATCATTGACTTTTTAAGTAAATTTGGCAATTTTTTAAAGTAAGAACGTAAAAAGATTGTTTAATAAGCTGATTTATCTAGACTAAGCTAATCCCTGGAAGACCTCTCAAACGAATTTTTTTTAATTTTGTAATAATAGTTTTCCAGTAAGAAGTTTAATTTTAAATTACCCTCTCTTTAGGCAGTTGTCCTTTTTAAGCTGCAAGTTTTTGACATTTGTCATTTGGAGGGTAAAAGGTAAAGTGTATGCCGATGCTCCACATTCGATTCAAGATTTAGAAGGTGAAAATCATTTAGTCGCATACAATAGCAAATGTGCAAATTAGACATTGAAAAATTCAGAAAACGATTCTGGGTGCTAAAACCATAGCCCAGTGATACTTTTTGAAAAATACTCGCACCTTGAAGAACCATGCGGCAAGAATTGCATTTGATAAAACTTGCGAACTTGAGCTTTTTCTAAAACATGACATAACCATGGAAGATAAGTTAAAAAAGTGGGTCCTCCGATTCCGTTCACCTGTCTGTGTATATGTCCTTGTGCCTACACTCTGATGCAATGAGTCGATTGAATTAACCTTTTGAAATAAAGGTTTAAAGCAGTTAAGCGTCAGACGTCCCCATACAAATATTTTTGTAAAAAATCGAAAAATTAATTTTTCTGAACAAGTTTTTGTGTTCCAGTAGCGCATTTTACTCAAATATTGAAATAAACCCTTTTATTGGTTGATTTCTGGATGACATTTAGGTTAGGTTAGGTTAAAGTGGCTGCGGATTCAGAATACACACACTTAGGCCAAAATAAAACGCCCATTGTGATAAAACATGAATCTATAGAATTATTTGTTATTAGTGGAACCATTTTGAGCTTTTTATAAAGCGAAGAAGATATTTGATATCTTTTTTAGCTAGTTTACTGGGATTATCAAAAGAGTAGTCTCCCAGATGAAGTTTGCGTCTTAGTGAAAGAGCAGGGAATGTGCAGAGAAGGTGAGGTGAAAGGTGAGCTCCTGCAGAAGTCATTAGATGCTACACCAAGTCGTCTTGCGTGTCTGCCTATAAGACGGTGTCCCGTAAGGACAGCTATTAGGGAGCTAATATGAAGTCTGCTTTGAGATAAAAAGTCTTTAGAGCTCTTTAGGTCCAGTGAAGGCCATATGAGTTTTGTCGCTGCGCATGTTGGTAAATTGTGCCACCTAGAGTTTGTATCGCAAAAGCTGTTTCTTTTAGCAGAAGTTTACCTACCTACCTCATCTTTTTTATAAATACCTGTCTTGAACCCGTATCTTATCACTCCCTTATCTTGCACCAGAGAAGCCACAGAGTCATTATTGATTACGATAATCGCACTTCGATAATGACCCTTTAGCTCCTCCAGTTTCGCGATCTTCCAGTCGTGGCAAGGGAGGTCCGGGTTGCTAACCTTAATCATCTCACGTATGTTATCTGGATATGAGGGTTCTATCGGGATCCATGTGTGAGCTCTCGGCCTGTAAGGAATAATTTCCATTACAACGACCTCGAGTTTTGCGCCTGGCCAAATTTCGCACAGCATGCCGACAGCAAGAGTATAGAGATCGCGCGTCCTCTAATCGTTAAAACCGATAAGTTTGACATGACCTTGATGCCAACACCCATCGCTTGTTACAGGCGGTGGAGCCGGATGCTCTCGCATGACTTTGAGGAAACCAGCCGAGAGCCCCAGTTTCGACATCTGCCAACGGTCAGAGGTAATCGTGCCATCAATATTGCTCCTATCAATGACCGCAACTATGATCTTGTTGGGCTTCCTAAGTACATCAATAAAAGGTTTAGTGAGAATTACTCTAGCAATGTTGGGAGTGCTGGTGTTTTGCACTTTGAGCTTTTTAGAGACAGAAGTGGACACCTTTAAAGACCTTTGTCGTAGCTGATGTTAGTTATGTTTATAATGGATTAAGCCCACTCTTGCCTCTTGCTACGGATGGGATTACTTTCATCCCCCAATGTTGAACCAGGGGATTTTAGAATCCTCATTGCATAACGCCATTGTTTATATGAGAACCTATGTTGGGTGGGGGTATTCGTAGTGAAGGCAGGGTTGTTATTCACGACGCTGCTGTCCCTACGGAGACGACCACTAGGAGCATCCTGGATAGGTTTACTCTCTTTGGCAGTGGAAAGATCATTATTAACGAACTTTAAATTACCGACCTGAGGAAGCGTTTTCGCCAATGATACATCCTGTACCACCATAGAAGATGGGCAGTGACTTGGCACAAACCCTTCTCCGGTGTTTGGCACAGGAGTAACGATAGCCGACGTTGCCGCCGAACTGCCACCCGCTGTAGCTGGAGTACCAGTACCGGTTTGACGTTTTTTTTTGGTTTAGTTTTTGGGGGGTCCGTCTGTGCAGAGATTCGCTTACACAGATAAGGCAAGCTAATCCGGAGGTCCCCTGGTATCCGGATACACTATACAGTGAGAGGATAAGGAGCCATCAGCCAGCATAATAGCACAAAGCCTACGTAGGAAGGTTTAAGGATTGGGAAGGGGAGGAGCGAGCAACCTTTGATAGATAGATAAATTCATCACTTTTATTAGATAGTCTGCATGCGCTTTTAAGTTGTTAATGTAGATGGGTGGTAAGCCAGATTCCACGTGTATTGCATAGGTTGGTTCGTTTGAAGAACGGAATATTCGTTTGATGAAGAATCTTTGAACAGCTTCAAATTCTTCGAAGGGCGTAACACCAAAGGCTTGCACCCCATAGCACATGCAAGTGTTCACTAAACACTTGATATTTTGTTGAATGGTCAATGTTTCGGTTAGCAAAGAACCCTTTCCACAAGATATTTAGCGCTAGATTAGCTTCAGTACTTTTATCCTTTGCATGCTTGCCAAAGATTAAGTTCGATGTGAATAAAACTCCAAGGTACTTGAATTCACGTACTATGTCAATCTGTTGATTATTGAGCCGCCACGTTTCCTCAGGTAGCCTCACTCTTCTATGTCGACTCTCAAAAATCATAACTTTGGTTTTTTGGACATTGATGTGGAGATCCCATGTTTTACAATATTCATCCAGACGATTAATTTGGAGTTGAAGAGTAAAGGGGTTGTCAGTTATAAGTACCAGGTCATCAGCGTAGAGAAGAACTTTGATGAGCGTTCCAGCGAACATAACGCCTCCAGGAAGCATTTCAGAGATATCATCGATAAAAAGCGCGAATAAAAGGGGGCTCAGAATACATCCCTGAGAGACACCTGCTGACGTCTCAAAACACTCTAACAAATTGGAACCATCCCAATTTGCTGCACTAGATGACAAGAAATTGTTATAAAGCATCAGAAACTTCCGAGACACTTCAAGCCTCTCCAGCTTATATGTAAATCAGAGCCTGTCTGTTGACGGTATCAAATGCGGCTTAGTCTCTTATTTTTCTCAGTATATTTTCTAGCAATGCAGGTTAAGGCAAAAATGTGATCCATTGTGGAAAATCCAGAACGAAATCCCGCTTGAAATATACTTAAACTGTTTCTTCTTGCTATCCAGTTCGAATATAGTCTTCTATAAAGAATTCCAGCAAATAGCTTTCTCAGAGAATTGAGTATTGAGATTCATCTATAGTTTTCGGGCTGCATCGCATCACCTTTTTTAAATATCGGACATATGAGGGCTTTTGATAAGGTCGTAGCATTGTTGTACAGAAGATTTAAAAATTAACGATAAACGTCTTGAGCTGGTCATTGCTGTTTTTGAGAAATTCAAGTGCGATACCATCAATACCTGCAGCTTTGTTGTTTTTCATTCCCAAAAGAGTTGCCTCCAATTCTCCTAAAGATATCGGCGCGTCCAATTCAGACACATAAAAGTCTTGCATTGCGTAGCTGAAGGTATGAAGTTGCTCGTCAGCCGACAATAGAGTTTTATAATTTGCTGCTAAAATTTGAGCTTCCTCGGAGCAATCCACTCAGTTCACGTACGTTAGACCAGAATTCCTTAGAGTTTTTACTATGTTCTACCTGTACGGGCAGATTTTTAAGGTATTTTACTTTCTTGGCAGAACATAATTGTTTGAATTGCTTGTTGGCACTAAGATACAAATTTTCGAAGGAATTGACGTATGTCAATCTGAATAGCATTAAATATTTAAACGATAGTTTACGAAGCTTTGAACACTCCTTATCGAACCATTTACATTTAGCTGTGAGAGTTATGTAATTATTGTTTGCATCTGGTGCCGAGGCATAAATTATTCTCACAATATTGTCTTCAATTTCCTCTACCGAGCTTGTTGACTGTAGCGGAAGGAAGTTACATTGGTAATCTAGATTTGCTTTTTATTTTGCAGAAAAACTATGAATAAGAGGCAACATGCAAGTTTACGCCTTAAATCAACTTAAACTGACAAATGAAACATTAAATTAGAACAAAATGTAATTAAAAATCCTTTCTTTAAAAACACTCAAAACGTTTATCCTTAAAATTCTACCTAAAACCATCCCTAATAGGATTCTTAGAATTAATCATTTTTATATAAAATGTAGATAACGCTAATTATTTGGTTGATGTTCATTTTTCTTATTTGATATGTGCAGGAAGGATTTTAAGTTGACAGGAAACTGCATTCAGCTATTAACCTTAATTTTATTGCGACAGACCGGAATTTAAATTGTCACATTTTGAGTTCTGGTTTTTCCTGCTTAAAAGCGATTGCATGTTAAATATATAGTAAGAGTGCCGCATGTGATTATCCTTTAGACCAATCGAAATTCTTGGTATAAAAAAGTGTTAGCGCGAGAGACAGAGAAAGAGTAATTTGCAACAATAACAAAAACAACAACAATACAAAAATAATATAAATAAATTATAAAAACAGACACAAAAATTATTTCAATCCAGCTTAAGTGTTTGCGTGTTGCAGAGGAATGCATTTTTGTTTGCGGTATATGGAAGTTGTGGCGTAGCGTGGCGTGGAGCGGAGCAACGCTGGCTGTTGCATTGCAGTAAATTGGGTCTTTCACCAAGGGGATTATACATACTACAACTGATGCAGGGTGCATGATATAATTTAATTTGTTTTTTTGTTTTGTTTTTTTTTTTTAAATTTTTATTGAGAAAAATATTTTTATGAAGTTTTTTCATGTTTTAGCGAAATTATAGCAAGAATTTATTTTTATTATTTCTATGACACCTATTTTGAAGGAAACAATGTTATGGTGTTGGTATTGTGAAATAACAATCTTTTCAAAAGAATGCAAACAATTCCTGGGAAAATGTATGTAAAAGAAAAATTGCACGAATATTGTGTTGGGTAATTGGATTTAATAATTATATTTTTGGAGACAGGTACGTAGACTAATGGAGGGAAATTGTTGTGTGATTACATTTTGAATGTTTCTTAGCATCAAAATAATACTTAATAACTAAATTGTTTCAGCAAAATCTGTGCCAACAGGCTTTTTAAACTTTGACATGTAAATGAGTGTATATTTTTTAAGAAGTATCGGACCAATAAGCTGTGATTTAACTTAACTTTTATAAAAAGTAATGACTCTAGAAAAAAATTAAAAATGTTAACTTTTCCAGAAACATTTCACCACTGAAATGTTTCACCAATTTTCGATCAACACAATCACCTTTCTGAAAAGACTATTAACAGCGTGATTTATAAATAATAAAATATCAATAAAATATCGAGGCAGCCAGTTTTAATTCGCGAAAACCAACTTATTGAAAACTAAGGGGCTAGAATGTGGCTTTAAGACTAAGTTCAAGAACTGTAATTCCCCATTGCTATTGATTTTAACAGCTAGATCAGGATTCTACAAAAAAAAACCTAAGAGAATTGACTAAAAAGATCCAATCGACTCAGCAATTGCAGCAGTTTTAGTTTTAGATCAACAATTTTGGGCGCAAAATTATATTGTCTTGGTATGTTCTACAGTAACCTTTAGTTTACAAAACTTGCATATTATTCTCGAAAAAATAATGCAGAAATTTGAACTCAGAGTAAACGTTTGGCAGTTTTGGAGATGTGGCATCAATAAAGAAAAATAGCTTCAAAATTAAGACTGATAACCACCTATAGGCCAACGGTGGGCCTTAAGATAAAATAATAAATAAATTGGGTGGCGCGACAGACAGGTGGGCCTTAAGAACCATATAAATTAATTTTTCCTACTGTAATTCAAAACATTTATTTGGAGGACCTCAGCTCCGGTTCGATGCCACAATTAATCATTTGAACAGTTAATTTCGAAATTGCTTCTTGGTTGCGGTTAGAGATTAGAGTAGTTTTAATACCTAAAGCTGATGGAAGTAGCACTCGCCAATTATGTTACTCTACTGACAAACAGGGAAAGTCCTAACCAATGTAAGTGACAACTTAAACAAGCCCTATTTAGATGTGTACATGGAAAAGAACGAAGATTAACCCCGTTTTTTTATATTTTTTATATTATGCGCACACCCAAGAGGGTATGAATACCCTTATTATGATTAAAAACAGTGCGAACAATTAGGAAAAAGGTCTGAACATTGAAATGAGTGTTAAATATTAAGTCTGGTAAAGCTTTTAACATCCGTATAGTTCGACTTACCCGTTCGAGTACCCGTGGCATGATGGTTAGTGCGGTGGACTGTCATGCAAGGGGTCTTGGGTTCAATCCCTGCCTGTGCCACCTTAATTTAAAAAAATTATTTTTCGCGGGTACTGCCTCTTGCGAGGAATTGACAAATCCTTCAAGAGTAATTCTTGTCATGAAAAAGTGCTTTCTCAAACTAGCCGTTCGGATTCGGCCTAAAATTGTAGGTCCCTTCCATTCCTGACAACAGTACTCGCACACAGGAATGGTTGAGAGTTGTAAGTCACTAGGCCCTGGTTCAGAACGGACTGTTGCGCCACCCCATTTGATTTGATAGTTCGACTTAAGAACAAAATATCTGTACTTTACAGTGTGTCCGAAATTGGGCTCAAGGGTAAACTGATGAGCATTCCTAGAAGAACGGGTGCTACTGTTAAATTCTTTGAGGGCAGGAATGCAACTGCCTGTTTCATTAGATAATTGTTTACGAAAGTAGTGATAAAATAACGATAGGCATAAAACCTTACAACGGTGCTATAAAAATTCCAAATTTTTAGCTGTACAACGGTCACCTTCTATTCTTAGACCTCTCTTTTGAATTATTTCCAAGATACTTAAGTAAATTATAGAAGCACCTGCCCAGATATGGGAATTGTACTCGAGTTTCGGATGAATATAGGCCTTATAGATTATATCCAGATCAGAATGGGTAAAAACTTGTTGCATCTTCGGAGAAAACCTAAACACTTAGCAGCATTTTTGGCGATGTCAAATATGTTATCACTCCACAACAAGTGGTTTTTTACTGTACATACCTAGGAGTGAAAGCTTTTCAGTCTCCTCGATGAAAGTAACACCCATGGATATAGTGGCATTTGGGGAGAGTTGCCCTTTTGCGTAGTACTTTACACTAGACATCATTGAATCTCTAAAGCATTAAATTCTACACGGTTTTGATTCCCCGTTTGACAATGCTGTCAAGATCAGAATTTAATGAGCTTATCATACGCTGCAGTTGGTAATCCACATCCGAAGAACAAGGACAAGAATATGAAAAAGAATATAAGAAGCTGAAGCTACTATGGTTAGGTTAGGTTATAGTGGCTGTCCAAGATGGAAACGGACACACTTAGGCCAGTTTAATGGCCCATTGTGATACCCCATGGTTCTTGAAGCTTCCTCCTAAGCTCAATGGATCCAGTTAGAGTCCCTTACGAAACGTGAGAGGCTGATTAAACCGATATGATTTAGATCGTTTAAGAAGAATTCTCCTAGGTAATTCTTGCGTTTTCGAGCTAGAGCAGGGCATGTGCTGAGAAGATGAAGAACCGTTTCTTCCTCTTCCTCGTCCATACAGCTTCTGCAAAAGTCATTTGAGAATACGCCTAGTCTCGTGGCGTGCTTTCCTATTAGACAGTGTCCGGTTATGACACCTATTATCGAGCTTATATGCGATCTGCTTAGAGAGAGCAAGCACCTTGAACGTTTTAAATCCAGTGTTGGCCAGATGTGTTGTGGCTTGACACGTGGTGATGTTGTTCCACCTGGCAACAGTTTACAAGTAGCGATTGGTATGCCAGTACTTGCCAGACGTGGTAGGATGGGCTATACTGTACCGTTCCTGGCGAGTTCATCTGCCTTACAGTTACCTCGAATGTCTCTATGGCCCGGCACCTAGAAGAGGTGAATATTAAACTGTTGCGCCATCTCCATTAGAAATGATCGACAGTTATGGACTGTTATAGAGTTTGTAGAGACAGAGTCCAGAGATTTGATAACGGCCTGGCTGTCGGAGAAAATACGGATATCTGATGTTGATATCACAAGACTTCTTTAATCGCCAAAAGTCCCGCCTGGAACATGTTACAATGATTGGGAAGGCGGAATGAGAGACTTAACTTCAGTCGTTCGGAGTACACACCTCCACCAACCCCTTCTTTTACTTCTTTTATTTTTGAGCCATCTGTGTAAAAACGGATTGACTCATCCTCCAAGAATATCCTATCCTCCCAAAAATATCTGGTAGGTATAGAAATCTGGAAGTTTCTGTCGAATTGTAGTTGGGGAATGGTGTAGTCTGTGTGTTTTGGAATTGATTCTAAGTACCTTAGAATTACGGAGTGGCCAATGTTATTGTTAGTCCACTGCGACGAAGCTTTAAGGCGAATAGCAGCGCTTGCAGCTATTTGTTTGCTAAATATGACAAGAGGTGTAAGGTAGAGCAAGGTGTCCAGTGCCGCACACGGGGTCGTGGGAAGCGATCCGCTTATACATAGGCAGGCTGAACGTTGGACTTTATTTAACTTATCCCTGTTTATACCTTTCTCTAAAGCAGTCCACCATACTGCCACACCGTACGTTAAAATCGGTCTGATTGCCGATGTGTATAGCCAATGCGTGATTCTGGGCTGTAAACCCCATTTATTACCAATAGCTTTTTTGCAAGAAAAGAGAGCTACAGTAGCTTTTATGACTCTTTCCTGTACGTTGCGTTTCCAATTAAGTTTTTTGTCTAAGACAAGACCTAGGTATTTAGCCTCGTCTGAGAATTTTAATTGGATTCCTTTAATATAAGGAGGGTTGACAAATGGAATTTCGTATCTCCTCGAAAATAAAACCAGATCGGTTTTCTGTGGGTTAACACCCAGTCCACACCAACAGCCCAAAGTATTAGTCTGTCCAAGGCATTTTGTAAGAGTTCTTTTAGGATATTAAGATGCTTTCCTGAAACTTCTATATCAACGTCGTCCGCATATGCTATCACTCTGAAACCCTCCGCATCCAGACTAGTTAGGATTTCATTCACCACTAAGTTCCAGAGGAGAGGGGATAGAACACCATCTTGCGGTGTCCCTCTACTAACGAATTGTCTGCTAGAAGAGCTGCCCAGTTTTGAGTTAATTATTCTGCTAGTAAGCATTAAATGAATTAACTCCCGAAGCGAACTCTCTACATTTAGAGATGTCAGTGCAGATGTGATTGCAGATGTATCCACGTTGTTAAAGGCACCTTCGATGTCAACAAAAGCAACCATAGTGAACTCTAACGTGTGTAATGCTGTTTCCACCGATTTACCCTTACAGTAGGCATGTTGAGACGAAGACAGAAGTCTTGTATCGATAGGTGTCCTTAAATGGATATCAATCAATCTTTCCAGGGTCTTAAGAAGGAATGATGATAGACTTATAGGTCGTAGATCTTTAGGATTGACTTGGAACCATTTACCTGCTTTAGGTATAAAAATAACTTTAACTTCTCTCCATGCCGAACATGGACAAGGTAAAGATAGCTGGTAAAAATTGACTCAAGGATTGGTGCAATTATATCAGAAGCCTATTGTAATTCGGCTGGTATTATTCATCTGGTCCTGCAGATTTAAATAGTTTGAAGCTGTTGAGAGCCCATTGTAGCTTATCCTTTATGATCAGACCTTGTGGATATGTTGTATTTGAACTTGAACGTATAAAACTGTTGCAAGTTTCGGTAAGAGGAAACTACCAGGAAAGTGAGTGTCCAATAGTTAGTTCAGCGATTCATTACTTGAATTTGTCCAGGAGCCGTCTGTATTTTTCAAGCAGCTTGGCATAGCTGGATTAGTTGAAAGAATTTTCCGTAACCTAGAGGCTTCAAAAGTTTCTTCTATCATGCCACAGAAGGATCGCCAAGAAGATCGCTTGGATTTCCTTAGTGCCTTCTTGTAAATTCTTAAGGATTCTTTGTAGGAGTCCCAATGAGAGGCTAGCCTTGCGGCTTTGGACCGGTTGAAAAGTTTCCTGCATTCCTTCCTGAGCGTGTCAAGCTCTGAGGCCCACCATTGTTATTTCCTCTTTCTTCTACTATCATCAGCGAAACAATTTAGTGGGCTAGAAGCTTCAGATAAGAGATTATTTATAAATATGAAACTAAATACCTAGGAGAAATACTGGATAAAAAGCTGAACTAGGATTCAAATACATTGTAGACATCCAAAAAAAGCTCAGATTTCATTCTCCTCATACAAAAGAATCTTCTGTAGAAACTGGAGACCAAATCATATCGTGTCGTGGATTTACACTGCAATTTTTAAGCCAGTACTGACTTATGGTAACATGGCATGGTGGAATGCGTTAGAAAAAGCTAAAAATAGCATATTTATACATAACAAGTGCTATGAGGGACACATCTGCTTCAGAAATGGAAGCAATAACCAATCTTTTACCTTTAAACTTTTATGGAAAGAACACTTCTGCAAACAATGCCTTACTTCTAAGCCAGGTCAGTTGCTAGAAAACCAGCCACATCGGGCATACACAGATTGTACATGAATATTGAATACATAAGAAACATTATAAGCTCAGCCTTCATGACTCTCTGTATACACTTCAATAAACCTTCTATCTACCCTGATAGGAAGTAATGGGTTATGTCCCACAGTAAGTGAGTCGACAATATCAATATAAACTGACGGTTTGAAAACGGATGTTAAGAAAAGGTGCAGGTTTCTTTTCTGAAACATTTATTCCTGTCAACACTTTCAAAGTCCCCGATCAAAGCAGTGCCTTTCAAACTGAGGTATAAGCAGTGAAGAACGTGTAAAAGAGGGCACTATCACGAGCTGATATCTCTTCCTTCATTGATAGCCAAACAGCATTGCCATCGTAATCAAATCGAATCTTTTAAATATTCGAACAGTTCTTAGCTCAAAGCATAACATAAGACTCTTCTAGGTATTAGGGCATAGTTATGTGCCTGGGAAAGAGAGAGCCGATGAGCTGGCGAGGATAAGTACAGCTCTGAACTAATCCCACATATACACTCGTATAAACATCCCACCCTGTGAAATAAAATATTATAAGATCCTTTAAGAAACTATCGACAGATGAGAAAACCTCGGAACCTGTGCTACAGCCAGGAAACTAGAACCAAAATTTGACAAAACTAGATCGCGTTCGATTATACACCTAGACGAAAAAGTTCAACGATAGCCCAAAAATGATGATGAAGATCAGGAAGTTACAGCCCACGTTTTGTGACAAACTCGAAACAAACCCTTAAGCAGACACTTCTTCAATAATCTCAAAGAACTGATGGGCATTTCAGGAAACTGCATATTAGGCTTTATCAAAGTCTATAAATGGCTAGAAGAAGACAATCTAACGACATCATGGGTTTTTATATTTTATTTTCAGTTAAGTTTAGTACTTTGGGGTATTACAACTGATCTACATTGATCTAAATGCGGCGATGAGTTCATCAACCGCCAGCTCATTTACCTAACCTAACTTAAGTACTTTATGAGCTATATCCCAAAACATCAATTGCTTTGGAAATTGGAATGACAGAATGCTCTATTGTATCTGCCCCACCTTTTAGAAATAATCAAATAGCAATTAGGATTCCCGTTCCAGAAACGTTTCGATAGCTTTGTCCTTTTCTTTAGCTTACCCATGTACACACTTAAGCAGCTGTAAGCTCTATTAAAACCCGGACCCTATTCAAACAGAAATGTTGAATAATTTTGTTAACTGTGACGTATACCGTCTTTCCCATCAATTAACAAATTTAACAAGTCTTGTCATACGAAAAATATATAAAAATAGTTTAGTTGAACTCAAATTCGTAAGATTCCAAAACGCAGCCTTTTTATATATAGCTCTGATTTGTCTATCGAAATTAACTCATAAAATGTAAAACCGAGTCTTTCCTATAGCAAAAATTTAAGTTTTTGATCCTTAAAGAACTTAGAACTTGAAGAACTCTGTCAGAACTTTAGGTTCTTACAAAAATAAAGAAGAAAGTTAGCGCAATAGCTCGTAAAGAACTTTGGTCACTTGAATCCCAAATCTTACCCCTTAATGTGTACTCGTCATTTCAGTAATGAAGGGGACCTACACTTTTCATGCTTTATAGGCTTATTTGAAAACACTTTTCATGGCAAGAAGGAGGATTTGTCAATATCTCACAAGAGGCAGTACTCATGAATAATCTTTTAAATAGTGTATCACCCCACGGATACTAATTAAGGTCCTTAGTTTGAAGAAAATTCAACGCGTTAACATCTAAGCTTATTGGCCAATCATCTCAAGGTCTAAAATCACTAGATAACAAGGCATTATCAATAGAGCTCTTTTGCACTCGTTAAAAACTCATTATTTAAAGCTAAATTTTGAAAAATTCTCAGAGGTTTTCTAAATAAATCTTCAATGTCTTAATAAATACTTCCTTGAATCTTGTATCTCTTTAACAGAGCTATTCGTGTCTTAGCTTGGTAACTTCTTAAGCAAATGGTAGTATTTAAATTTTAACTTTAATAATGAATCAAAATAATTTTCTATCTACACCATGTGGATATAAGAACCCATCTTTTATGAGAAATGAGATTTTTGGCCTTGAAAAAAAAAAAACACGCGCATCACATAACTTCCTTATTATGAGATAGGGTAGGTAAGCAGGCAGGAAGACATCAGTCAGGTATAAAGTCATATAATTTTGTTCCATTCATAAAATTTGTTTTTACTTTCGGGAAAAAAGCAATAAATATTCTCAAATCTAGAGAGTTCTTCATATACTCTCATAATACTCGTACCTCGTACCTTTTTCGAAAGCGAGTACATCCTCTATGCTACACTTCATCAGGCACAGTGAAGAGTATTAAAACACCAATTTCCGTTAGTAATAAAATTTCATTTAGGTATAAATGTTTCCTTTAACATCTCCCAGCAGCCGTGAACATTATTATATGCCTTCAAGCCCCCACCCCCCTCACAAAAAAAAAGAAATGCGAGAGAGAGAAAAAAAATAAAATAAATAAAATAAAAATTGCCAGACCTAAATGAACATTAAAAAACCGCATTATGTCAACATCAAATGCGATTTAAATGGGACCAAGTGTGACATCTGTGAAAACCGAGCAAAAACGTTCGCGTAATGTCATCCATGTACTATATTTTTTTATGGTGAAAGTCATCATGGCAAAGGAGTAGAGGTAGAGCAGGAGGAAGCTATTGAGCCTGCCATGTACGGTACGTGTAGACACACAGCATGATAGCTTTACCTCAAACCACCTAAAAAATAAGGTCCTTTTTTTCAAAATATGTAGAGGTAGCTGAGGAAGAACTTTGGACAAAGAGGAGACACGCTCATTACTTTGTACTATTTTTCTCCTCCTGCATTTCAATGTGGTGGCCATTTGGAGAGTGATTTATAAGTCCTGCCTTATACGAAGCTTACTTTATACCCAGGACCGAACCCAACGAAACACCGATGTAAAATTTGCATTTTTAATATTATTCCGATTTAATGTTTTTTTTTTTTTATTTTTTTACTCGGTGAATGTTAAGGACTGGGGGACTCGCAGGAAGTGGTATGGATGGAATTTTGTTTGAAGTACGAAAATAGCACTATATCGCTCTTGGATGCATTTTTGTGGAAGATTTATATTGAATGCAAATGATATTGAATGAGAAGCGAGATAGAGAGAGGGACAGAGGCAGAGAAGAAGTACAAAAATTCAATTCAGGACTTTTGGGTAGAGGTATCATTAAAGGATATTAAAATTGCCATCAGGTTTCGTTTTTGCAAATTTTAATGGTTTCCCTTCCACAGAATAATATCTACTCTCGTGTATAGTTGTGTTTTCGAGTAGATATTTTGACTTTTTTTTTGTTGTTGCAAATGAATAAAAATGTATATATATATGTATCTGTATCTATAGCCATGAGTTCCTATTATTTGCGCAAATTATTATTTGTCCGTCTGGCTGATGTTGCTCATCAGAGGTTGTTTGTTTGCAATAACACTATTGAATTCATTGAAGTGAGGTAATTGAGTTTATAAAGATAGATATTTATATATCTATACCTAGCGATATAGCAGTGTACTGTGCAATGTACATAAATACAAAAACGGCTGCACATTGTTATCAATTTGATGCAGAACTTAACAATTTTATTGTGCAAGCATAAAATGAAGTAATAAAAAACAGAAAAATGCAAATATTTCGATTTATCAATTTGTTTTTTTTTTATCTTCTTTTTTGGGTTTTTGTGTTTTTTACTGTTTTGACTGATGATGGTCATGAAATTGTTCAATTTGATTTTTGTGTTTACAAATTCTTTAAATAAAAATGATTTAAAATACGACAACAAATTGTCATTTTATGTCGATATTTCAGGTATGTTTGCTTACGACATCAAAATACCACAGGGGGCGTGATGATGCAATGCAAAATTTCAACTATTTTCAACTTGAAAATCCAAGTTACAAGATAATATTACTGCACAGGAGAAAGATTCACATTTACATTCAAATACAAAACAGAATAGAATACTATATCAAAAAGGGCCATTGACCTAGAGCCTATATAACCAAAGTCAAAATAGTTATTTTTTTAAAAATAGAAATATTGGGAAGATCTTAAAACTTCCCATTAAAAAAAAAACTTCAAAAAGTAAATAATCAAATTATACGCTGAGATATTTGGGATGTTAAACTAATTTGATACTGTTTTTTAGGGTTTGATTTTAAAAAGGTTTGTCAGTTGTCTTTTCGAAAATGTGGTAAAAACAATATTTTGAATATGATAAAATAAGTTTGAGGTCGAAAATACTTCTTGTAAAAAAAGTTTTTTTCTTATTTGGTCAAAACAATTATTCTTCGTAAGAATTTCCAATGAGAGGTTGCATATTTATATTTAAAACGAAGAACCTTTATATTCAAATTGTCAACACGGCTACAGTAGCTGCACTGTATTCTTTCAGAAACTTTTACACAGCCAATTCAGATACTTGACAATTCTACACTTCAGATTTGTATTAACTTCAAATAGAAAGTTATTGTAATGGGTCCGATTTTTCAAATTGAAATTTTTGACATTTCTCGACGTTTCAAGGTCAATAGAGTCGAAATAAAAGATTTTTAGAAAGATTTCTGTGTGTATGTACTTACGTTCGTACATTCGTACGTCCGTAAGTCCATCATTTTTTTTCGTCGTCCATAGCTCAAGAACCAGAAGAGATATCGATTTCAAATAAATTTTGTTATACAGATAATATGGCAGAAAGATTCAGAAAGGGCTCTCAAGAAAATTGCGTGGGTGGTTTTCTTACCATAGCAGTTTAAAAAAAAAGGTGATCATTTTGGTTCACCCTAAATATCTTACGAACCGAAAACGCTAGAGACTTGAATTAAATTTTATATAATATAATTGTAACTTGATATCAAAGAAGTATATTTTTTTTAAAAAATCCATCTAACAGTTTTTTTTATAAATCAAAAAAACTGGAAAACAAAAATATGTCACCTCCAAAATTTTACGACTAAAATATGATTTCATCTCCAAAATTATTTTGTGCAACGAAGAATAATGTTTTTGACATCTGATAAAATTTTGAGAAAAATCGAATTGACAGTTTTTTTTTATAAAAAATAAAAATCTAAAAAAAAACATTGCTCAAAGTTGGTAAAAATTGAATATCGATTTAAATATCTCTTCAAAAACTTGAAATTTAGGCTTCAAACTTATTTTATCTCACAAGAAATATTGTTTTCAATATTCAAAAAAATATTGAGAAAAATCGAATTGACAGTTTTTTACATAAAATTAAAAACTTAAAAAAATTTAACAAAAGTTGGTATAATTGATTTTCGACTGAAATATCTTTTCAAAAATTTAAAAATTGGGTTCAAACTAATATTTATAAATATAATCTTAAGAAATATTGTTTTCAACATTTGATAAAATTTTGAAAAAACTCGAATTGAAAGTTTTTTACTAAAAATATAACTGTAAAAACAACAATACTAAAACTCGGCAAAAATTTACTTTCGACTCAAATAGCTTTTCAAAAATTATTGGCTTCAAAGTTATTTTATTTCACAGGAAATATTATTTTTGATATTCAGTAAATTTTATATAAAAATCCAACAGTCCGCTTTTTAATAAAAATAAAATCTACACAAAATAGTACGCAAATTTTGTAAAAATTGATATGAGTACAACCTTTTAGGCAAGACATATTGACAGACGGAATGGGAAGTTATCTGTGTTGGTCGCATATCAGCCTCTTTTTTATTTATTTGTCTTAAAAGTTACGCCCTCTATTAAGTCTAATAGTTATACAAAGCATACAAATAAAATTGATATTTTAAGATTCTGAACAGTAATAATATTTATTTTCAATACATCAAACATTTAAAAATTAGTACAATTTGATAACGATAAAATAAACTAAGTATTTAAAAACAAAGTACAAAATCTCAACTTTTAACAAAAATACGTAATTTTTGTATAGCATTATAACAAATTTACTAATTTATGTTTCAAAACATTTCTATTAATATTGAAATCAATTGCAAAATCAAATTCATTAAAATCCATACAAGCTCTTGTGATTGGATTATACTTAGCATAGCTATAGTACTGTGGTAAGGAACATTTAAAAAACGCAAGTTTCTAGAAGGCGCATAAATAAAAAACATAAATAACAAAACTGGGCAGTAAATATTAAAATTCAAGATATCGAAAGCAAAAAGTATTGAGTTTAATTTTCTTCTCTGAGCAAGAGGTTTTAGATCAATTAAAATACACCTCGTCTCTACGACAAAAATGTAAGACGCGGTAAAGAGGCTCCATAGAACAGTACAATATTCTAAATGTGGTGGTACGAGACTAGAATAGAGAGCTTTTAATATATTAGGCTCTTTAAAATCTTCTGAATTTTGAAAAACAAACCATAGCATAGAGTTTGCTTTTAAGATCGCATGATCTATGTGATTTGATAAATTCATTTTAGAATCGAAGATTACGCCTAGATCCTCATCGCTATCAAGTCATTGTAAAATGTCGTTTTCAAGTTTATAATTATAATAAATGGACTGTGATTTCTAGAAAGTGTCACAACGCTACATTTCTTGTTGTTAAAATATATCCCATTGATTAAATTATTTAAATAAATTTAAGCTTTTTTTTGCATCGTTAAGTAAATTTATGGAACTAAATATTTTTAAATCGTCAGCACAAATTAAACATTTAGAAAAAGTAAGATGTAATGGTAAGCCATTAATTAAATTGATAAAAAGAAGTGGTCCAAGGTGACTTCCTTGAGGAACACCCGAAAAATTTATAATTTCCTTAGATAAGGCATTACCAATTTTTACCACCTGTTTTCGTTCTACTAAATAGCTCTTTACCTACATTAGGAGCTGAGAGTGAAATACATGCGAGTAATATCTCTATTTTTTTTAAGAGAACACTATGTTGAGCGCTGTCGAAAGCCTTTGAAAAATCAGTGTAAATAGTGTCAACTTGAGAACGCATTTCCATCTGTGATAGACAAAATTTTGAAAATATTGACAAATTTGTAGTAGTGGATCTGCCTTTTAAGAAACCATGTTTAATTTTAAATCGAACTTTTTGTACCTTATTTATGAAGGGGAGTTATTAAGAGTATTTCCATTCATCTAATAACTCACCATTACTTAAAGAAAGATTAAATGTTATGCAAAGTGGTGTTACAAGTATGTTAGCACAAATATTGTAAAGAATTGATGGAATATTGTCTGGTGAAATAGAAAAACTTTTTTCAAGAGATAAAAGTAGGTACTTGTAAGACATCGTTTACAGATAACTGCAAATTACCAAGATCAACAATAAGATCTGAATATATTGCGTTAGCATAGTGTAATTTGAGATTAATAAAAATAGATTGAAAAACCGAAGCGAAGTTAGTGCAATTATATTAATATCATCGGACAACACATAATTATAAGTCATGCTAGATGGAGTCCTAGTTGAGTTCTCTTTCGTGTTGATAAATGAACAAAAATTCTTAGGGTTATTCTTTATATTCAATTTAAGAGACGAGATGTATTGATTGTATACATTTTTTTTAAAACTCATAGTCCCTTCTAATTTGTTTGAACTGTTCATTTAAATGAATTAAAGATTTTTTTAAATTTTATTAAGTTTTTTCATGACATTTTTCAGTCTTGATATGCTAGTGTAGAACCAAATAGGTTTATTTTAACTTTTAAATAAAGTTTTTTTAGGAACATAAGAAGAAACCGCTGAATCTAAAATGTTCCGAAACAGAGCAAAAGTTTGTTTAGTATCTTTACCGCTTAAAATATGTTGCCAATCTGTTGTGTTTATGAAATCATAATCAGCTTTTTTAAAATCATACCATTGTTTATTATTTTTCGATTTAGATTCATTCAAAATGGAAAATTTAAAAACTATTTCAACTGCAGTGATGAATGCTATTTTCTAGCATTTTATTAGATGATTTTTTACATTGAGTTTCAAGGCAATTATCAATACAAATTAAATCCAAAATATTCTTTGCGAAAGACGTTGTAATCGGAAGGGAAATATTCAAAAAGTTATCACTTAACCAAGTTTCAGTTAAGGCTGTAATGTCGTATGGACAGTGCTGGGCAGCAATAAAAAAATCATGCGATTTGGTTCTTATACCACTCGCATTATGATAAAAGATGGAAAAACGTTTCTTTTATTATGTTGACGTTGGATTTTCTTTTTGACCTAGTCCATTTTTTGGATGTTCCTTTATCCAAACAAATCTTTAGGTCCCCCCCCCCCCTCAAATCATCAAAATTTATGGAAATGTAAAATAAGTTAACTACCAACACAACAAATCTCCCCAGAATAAAAGGTTAATGACCTGCCGTACGGCTATAATAGCAATAGGTACAGTACACTGGTGATCTGATGGCTTATCTCACCGAACTGTGTAATAAATCTTTATATCGTTTTGGAAAAAGTAAGATTATTGCACTTCATTTTTAAACCACATTTAACAACGGTCTGATAAGATATACTGTTGGTAACTGTGTGCCTTCGGTTTCGACGAATCATTCCTTCATTAGATTAGGAATATCTTTTCGGATCGTTCTATACAAGTAGTTTTGATTATACTCGAAGAAATACAAAAAAAATACTGGTGTGCCTCAAGGCTCTGTTCTGTCTCAGACACTCTTTTTCATTTTTTTTATTGATCTAGGGTCTGAACCTTCTTATCCACTCTCCTGCTTTACTAATATTGATGCCCTCAGATTTATATTATAGGTCTTTAGATACACAACCTATTCCTTCGGATGTGGATCCTGAAGGCATGTATACCGACACAGACAGTAATTTTTATTTATTAGGTCTTATTTTTAATGGAATAGAGGACTGTTGGAATTTTATATAAAAATTACTGAATATCGAAAACAATATTTTCTGTGAAATAAAATAAGTTTGAAGCCAATATTTTTAATTTTTGAAAAGCTATTTAAGTCGAAAGTAAATTTTTACTAAGTTTTAGTATTGTTTTTTTTTTAGATTTTTATTTTTTGTAAAAAAAAATGTCAATTCGATTTTTTTCAAAAATTTTATCGAATGTTAACATCAATATTTTTTGAAAGATAAAAGTAGTTTAAAGCCAATATCTACAATTTTTGAAAAGACATTTGAATCGAAAATCAATTTTTACCAACTTTTATACATTTTTTTAGGTTTTTATTTTTTGTAAGAAACTGTCAATTCGATTTTTCTCAAAATTTGTCTTAATGTTGAAAACAATTTTTTTTATAAGTTAAAATTATTAAGAAGCTATTATTTCAATTTTTTAAAAAGATATTTGAGTCGAAAATCATTTTTTACCAACATTTGTTATTTTTTTTCGGTTTTTAATTTTTTTAGAAAAAAAAACTGTCAATTCGATTTTTTTTTTCAAAATTTTAATGAATGTACAACAATATTTTTTTAAAGATAAAAGTTAATTAAAGCCAAAAGTTTTGAAAAGATATTTGAGTCGAAAATCAACTTTTACCAACTTTCAAAAAAACTGTCTATTCGATTTTTCTCAACATTTCTCAGAATGTTGAAAACAATGTTTCTTATAAGATAAAATAAGTTTGAAGCCTAAATTTCAAGTCTTTGAAAAGATATTTGAATCGATATTCAATTTTTACCAACTTTGAGTAAAGTTTTTTTTAGATTTTTATTTTTTATAAAAAAAAACTGTCAATTCGATTTTTCTCAAAACTTTATCAGATGTCAAAAACATTATTCTTCGTTGCATAAAATTGTTTTGGAGATGAAATCATAATTAAGTAGTATAGTTTTGGAGGTGACAATTTTTTTTTCAGTTTTTTTGATTTATAAAAAAAACCGTTAAATGGATTTTTTTCAAAAAATATAATTCTTTGATATCATGTTACAATTTATTTTATAAACTTTAATTTAAGTCTCTAGCGTTTTTGGTTCGTAAGATATTTAGGGTTAACCAAAATTTTCACCTCTTTTTCAAACTCCTATGGTAAAAAAATCACGCGCGCAAGTTTCTTGAGAGCCCTTTCTGCATTTTTCTGTCTTATTTTTTGTCACCTCGCAAGAGTCAGTATCCGTGAAAAGACTTTAGTTGGCATAGGCAGGGATCGAACCCAAGACCTCTAGCTGTTAGCCCAACGCACTAATCTCAGGGCTGATAGCCCTAGAAATAAATTCAGTCCCTTGGACAATAATGTAAAAAGAGCCTTCAGATCCTGAGGATGTGAATCGTTAAATCATTTACGGCACTTAAACACGGTCGTTAAGTTTGGTGTCTCGCCCTTTTATACCGTTATTTTAACAGATTACACTCTAGAGCCGATTGTATTCCTCCTCTCAAACGTAATACTTGCACCTTCAAGAATGCTTAGCAGTATACCTTCAATCCCAACTACGGTCGTACTGCCAAGTACAGAGTTTCATTCCTTAGTGGTACTACGCGAATATTAAATGCTTTGCCAATTTTTGTCTTTGCAAGTCATTAAAATGTTCATAAATTTACAACCAATGTACACCTATACCTCCTTTCAAATCCACTCTCCCTTTTCTAATTCTTAAACTCTGTCTTGAAAAAATTAAATTATTTAATTATTTAAAAATTAATTAATTAATGTCGTGCTGAATCTTAAAAGGATAAAGACCTTAGTATTAAAGACAAACGAAAAGAGACAAACCAGGGTTTTCGTAAATACTACCGTCAGCAATATCCTGTGTTGTTTTTTAGCGACACTCTTGGTTTCAAAACTTAAAATCACTAACTTGTACAAACTGCTAATTTTTGAACCAGTTTCAGTATTGCCACCCGAGAAAGTACTTAAACGACATTTTCGAAGTGAATTTTTTCAAATTTCAGTGAAGTGACGTGTAAAGTGTGTATCGTTATATTTTTAGTAAAAGCTTTATTCTAACTTTGCGAATGTCAAAAGATGAAAGCTTCAAAACTAATAGCTCTTTAAATAGCGGGCTGTTTTTGAAAAACAACATGTGTAACTTTTTTGTACAATTCGAAATAATTACACTTATTACCATTTTTAAAGGTTGTTATAAGAAATGTGTACACATTTGAAAACAACTTAAAGAAAACGTTCCTTTTTAGATATTTTAAAATCAGTCAAAAAACTAAAATTGTTGAAACGTGAAAGTAGAAGAAAAAGTTTGAATAATTCGGGATTTCAGATGTCTACATACCATAACCAATTAATCGAAAATGATCTAAACAGATACGCTTTTTTTAAAACAGATAAGAAGCCTTAGGAAAAAAAAACCCAATCAAGTTCTATTTTATTTCAGCGGCGATCACGCGTAAGACAGATTAAACAAAGAAAAGAAAAATACAAAATTCAAACATATCTAAGAGGATATCTTGCTCAAAGACCATCTCTAAGAACTTTATAATTTTGTGTGATTTAAAAATCTTCTTAAAAACTTTTAAGAAATCTAAAACTTTCTTAAGCAATCGCAAAAAGCAAAATTTGCAGTTAAAAGGTTTGCCCCCATTAATTCTACAGATACAAAGCTTTTTTTTTTCATTTTTGAACTTAAGGAATAAGGTACCTACCTTACCTATAGCTATTAAACGGTGGTGAAGTTAACTATTTTTAACGAACCTTATCAAACTTAATCGAAAAATCCAACACAAATAAATTTCGGAACAAATAAAACCTTTTCGTTTGTTGTGTAAATAACTTTGTACCTCACTTACCTTATGTATTGTGTACATATCTACCTACCAATCTTTATCTACCTACCTACCTACCCTTTACATACCTTTTAACCATCAGAACCAGCGTATAGCTTTTTGCTTGCCCTTAGCTTTATACCAATTAACAGAAATTGTTGAAAATTTGTATTTTATTTCATTTGGTTTATTTGTACTACTTTTTTGTTCTTCTTTTTTCTTTGCACTCATAGCCCACAGTTAAAACTTCAATTCGAAAGTCAAATAGACAACAGTAGCAGCGGTGCGGTAGGAGGGTAGATATACAAAAAAATTGATTTTGGTATCCACTCTTCTGTGAATTTCACCCTTCGATCGTTTTAATTTCAACGTAAACACACCTAAAACCCCCCCGTATACAATTTAAAAAAAAAATATAGGTATACAGGATAAGTCTGTCCGTGAAGAGAAATGAAATTCCATAAAAGAAATGAAGATGAAAAACCAAAATGAAAAAGAAAAAGAAAAAATTGAAGTACAACTAGCAAGAGATAATTTAATAGACTAACAAGAATATCCTCTGGCACTTTGCTTTATCCTTCAACAAGGAATACTACAAGCATCATATACAGTACAGATCCGAGTCGAGAGTACACTATACACAATATTTCGCATCTATTACAAAGTACAGCCAACGTTTGTCTTGGAAGGGGTACCTGTATATGGGTTGGGTACCGTTACTACCGCTTCCCTTAAATAAAATTAAAAGGAGAAAATAGAAAAAAAAAACAGAACAAAGTAACAATTTTCCATTTCAAACTCGTCCTTATCCGTAAAACATTCTTGGTACAGTTGCTCCGCAAAATCGCCTCAAAAAATAGTAACGGATTCTTTGTTTGTGCGAAAACTGCTTTATACTACTTTCTCTTCTCTACTTTACCCTATATAGACCTTCCATTTTACACATTCTATAGCATCAGCATCATATCTACAGCTTAGACTAGTTTGTTCGATGTTCTGTTCTATTCTTGTTCTTGTTCTTGTTCTGGGATTCTTGGGTTCTTGGAAAAAGCAAATGACTCTGATGGCTGTATTCTCTCATTTAGTATTCCACAAGTGTATCTTCTCAGTTGGAAAGTGATCGTGTTTTCAATTTGAATTAAACTTCAGCGGAGGGATAAAGAAGTACAAGAAGAAGATGAAGCAAGATGACGAAGCTGCTGCAGCACCCAGGAGCAAAGCAAGACGAGTCGAGTCGAGTAGAGCTACGATGAAATTGTAGGAAAAGTAGGAGTTAGAGTATCTATCTACAAACACCTCCAGCTCCATCAACATCATCAAGGATGAGAGATGTGTGAGCAAAAGCGGAAAGGATATCATCAAACTAATATGAGAAGCATTCAAAGGGATACTGCTACAGCAGCTTCCGTCATGCTACTCAATTCATTTTTATTTCTTTCTCTTAAGGGTTGTGTATTGTGATTTTAATTTTATTTCTCTTCAAAATTTTGGTCAGGAAATTGAAAGTGATTCTAACCGAAAATGGATGGATTTTCGTTGTATGCTCAGACAAATTTTTCAAAAACATGTAACGAGAGTAACTTTACCTGTTTTTAAATAAATCTTTAAATGTATGTATGTTGTCATTTACACATTTCAGAAATGTCAGCCTTAAAAATGAAGGGAGGAAAGGGGTGAAAGACTCGAAAAACGTGTGATTATTTTGTCTTAAGAATTGACTTAAGATACTTTGACACATGCAAAACATAAAACAAACAAACCATTTATTTGATTAAAGACAAAGTTGACCAGCAAAATATTTTTAGATAGGGCCAATCATCTTATGTTGACTTAAGATATTTTATTTTTTTTTGAAAAGGGAAACTGTCTGCAGTCTTATTTTGTTTAATAATACAACAAATTCATAAAAGGACTAAAGCTGCTCATGAGCTCTATGAGCAGAAGAGGCGAGAGGAACGCCGACTTCTCAGAAGGAAAAAGAGAGGGCATGAGAAGCGTGGGGTCGAAGATGTTGAGAGGTTTAAAAGCAGGAATGAAGTTCGAAAGTTTTATGAACAGGCGAAACGAAATTCACAGGTACATAAACCTAGAACCGCAGTCAGTGCTGAGGATATGGAAGGCCCACTTCTGCAGACTATATAACGGCGACGACGAACTGAATTCCGCTGTCAGGTAGGATGATCCATTTAACATAGACGACGAAAGCCAAAAACCCCGTCCTACCGACTTAGACGAAGTAAAGATTGCCATATCTAAGCTGAAGTCTAATAAAGCCGCTGGAGCGGATGGCTTGAATGCCAAGCTCTTTAAAGCAGCTGGAGATAAGTTGGTTAGGAGCATGCACCAACTGTAAGATATGGTCAGAAGAAAGCATGCCCGATGAATGGAACCTCAGAGGAATCAGTCTACTTAACATCGCCCATAAAATCTTCTCTGCCGAAATATGTGAACGTCTAAAGCCCATCGTCAACAACCTGAAAGGTCCTTATCAGTGTGGTTTTAGACCAGGAAAGTCCACAGTTGATCAAATATTCACATTACCGCAGATCCTGGAAAAAACCCAAGAACACCAAATCGACACCCACCATCTTTTCATCGATTTCAAGGCCGCATATGAGAGAATCTACAGCGAAGAGCTGAAAAGAGCCATGTCTAGTTTTGGCATCCCTGCCAAACTCGTCCCTTTGTGCAAGATGACGCTGCTCCATAATGGTTGGAAACAGCTTAACAAAACCCTTCGATGTCAAAAAAGGTTTTAGACAAGGTGATGCGCTGTCACGTGATTTTTTTTAACATCGTGCTTAAAAGAATAGTGCAGAGCTTACACGTCAACACTAGAGGCATTATCTTTCAAAAGTCTGTCCAATTACTGGTATAAGCTGCTGAAATTGACATAATCGGAAGAACTCAGCGTGATGTCAATGGGGCTTTTGTGAGTATTGAGGCAGAAGCGGCAAAAATGGGTTTAACGGTTAATGAGGGCAAAACAAAGTACATGCTGTCGTCTAGAAAGGACATATAACACCGACGTCTTAGTCAATACGTCACCATGGACAGACGGAGCTTTGAGGTAGTGAAGGACTTCGTCTACCTAGGCTCCGCTGTAAACGCAGAAAACAACACCAGTGCTGAGACCAAACGCAGCATAACTCTTGCTAACCGCTGTGTCTTTGGAATAAGGAAGCAATTTAGTTTAAAAGTCCACTCCCAAGGGACGAAAGTGTTGTTATATAAGACCCTTATCATCCCCGTCCTGCTATACGGTGCAGAAGCATGGACTATGACAAAAGCGGATGAAAACACCTTGGGTTGGTTCGAAAGAAAAGTTCTTCGTGTGATCTACGGTCGCGTATGCATCGAAATGGAGTGGAGGAGAAGATGGAAAGACGAGCTGTACAGCGACGTAGACTTAGCCAGAAGGGTAAAAGTCCAACGACTAAGATGGTTGGGTCACGTAGAACGCATGGAAATCAATGCTCCGTCCCGGAAAATCTTTCTTCAGGACAGCGCAGTAGAGGAAGCCCGCGAATCAGGTGGCGCGCACAAGTGGAAGGTGACCTCACCCAACTTGGAGCGCAAAACTGGAGACGTCTAGCTAGGGACCGAGCTAGATATAGAAGGTTTTTGGGTGACGCCCTAGTTCACACAGGACTTTAGCGCCACCTTAAGTAAGTAAGTAAGTAATTCACCAAAAAGAAAGAAAAGCTTCTCGTTATATCTTCAATCAAAATGTTAAAAATAGACTTGAGATTTATTTTTTCAGACAGGAAGTTTTGATAGTTTTGAGCAACTTTATGTGACATAGGGTAATCTTTAATTGTAGTTCTTTTTTTCTATCTATCCCCTTTAGGGTAACATCTTTACTTAATAACATGATAGGATGAAAAGATTGTAACTGAGGATGAGCAGAGCATGAGGTAGGTTAGGTATAATATGCAATGTGTAAATTTAGTGAAGAGACACACATACATAACCGGAGAAATATTATTAATTGATTAAAATGATACTGTAAAGCGTAGAAAAAGGGAAAACGAAGAAAAAGATGGAATATTTGAACTACATGTGCATGTGCACTATAAGCAGTTATATTAAAACCTTCCTGCAGAAAGCTAGCAAAAATAAAAAGGTTTAAGTCTTGGAAATAGAAATTTGGAGTAAAAGGTTGAAAGAGCTGGTGAGGATGTGGTGTATTCACATTTCACAACTAAGACATACAAATTCAATTATACAACTATTTTCTTATATTTATTAAACTATTATATTTTGCAGGAAGATAGAGGATATTATATTTTATTCAAACCAATGAAATGAGATAAATTAATAAGAAATATGTTATCCAAGATTTTGCTAAAAAACGCACGATTTTAATTATTTATGTCTAGAGAATGTGGTCACTAACACATCTGTTATATACGATTGTGTTCAAAAAGTAACCGGAACTTTCGCTTTTTCACAAAAATATTTATTTATTCGCCTACATCAATATGGTCCTCTTCAAAATAGTTCCCCCAGATATAATACACTTATGTCAGCGTTTTTTTCCAAACTTCGAAGCACTCTTGATATTCACTTTTTGATATATCCTTGAGCATTCTCAGCGATTTCTATTATTTCTTCCTTCAATCGAGGAAAAACGCCGTCCTTTCGTGGGTCTCTTCAACTTTGGAAACAGAAAAAAGTCACACGGAGCCATATCTAGTGAATATGGAGGTTGGGGCATGACAAGGGTATTGTTTTTGGCCAACAAATTACGAACAAGCAAAGACGAGTGGGCAGGAGCGTTATCGTGGCGCAAAAGCCATGAATTGTTTTTCCATAAATCTGAGCATTTTTTTCGGATTGCTTTACGCAAACGTCTCATTACTTTAGGGTTATACTTCTTATTAACCGTACGACCTTGTGGTAAGATCTTGATGAACTATGCCTTTACAATCGAAGAAAACAGTAAGCAAAACCTTCACATTTGATCGATCTTGACGTGATTTTTTAGTTGGTGGCGTTGGATGCTTCAAAATGGAAGATTGTGCTTTGGTTTCGATATAATAACCGTACAGTACACCCATGTTTCATTACCAGATATGACCCTTTCAAGCAAACTTGGATCGTCTTTGACGTCATTTAACAGCTCCTGAGCGATTAAACAAGCAAAAATCACCGAACTTATGAAAACACGTTGAACCTTAGCAACTACCAAAAACAAAGTAAACAGTGAATGTAGCTGAAAATTGCATCATACTTTAGGAACATGTATGTATACCAAAAAAAAAAAAAACAAAACAAATTTTAACCTTTGGACTCTCCAGACCCGCGAAATTTAAAAATTCCGGGTACTTTTTGAACACACCGTACAGTACATGTTTCGAATTTCAGGAAGTAAAGAGCTTTCGAATGCGACTAATGTCAAGTTGTTTTCCAAAAGTACAAAAATGCCAAAATAAACGCATTTACGGCTACGTCTGCCGGTAAAATGCAGCCACTAAGACGTCTGTCGAAATCATATTTGAGATGAGCAAATCGTAAGCATCAAGATACAATGTATTCCTTTTGGCGAATTGTAATCTTTGAAATTTGCCAATGTTTTAATGTCCCTTAAATCTAAACATATACATACAAATATTTTTAAAAAGGGCAACGGGCTAATCATTTATAAAGCTTCGGTTCCCATAGAACCGTAGGTAGGTTTCTAAGTCCAAAGAAGCAGCGATTTGCAAGAGTTATTCTTCGTTTGATTTCAGCGCTGGTGTCGTTGTCTGCATTAATAGCGGTGCCTAGGTAGACAACGTCCTTAACTACCTCAAAGCTATAGGTGTCCATGGTGAAGTTTTGTCCAAGACGTCGTCGTTCAATGTCCTTTTTTGATGATAGCATAAACTTGGTCTTTCCCTAATTGAATACTAAACCATCTTCCCCGCTTCCGTCGCAGAACTCAAAGACGCTCCACTGATATCACGCTTTGATCTTCCAATTATGTCAATATCATCGGCGTATCGGACTAATTGAATGGACCTTTGGAAGATTGTGCGTCTAAAGTTAAAGGTTGAGTTTTACACAGTTCGTTTCAGAACGATGTTGAAGAAGTCCAAGACAGTGCATTTCCTTGTCTTAAACCTTTTTTGACATCAAATGCATCGGTGAAATCTTTTCCGACCTTGATAGATTAGTGTCCAATCTTCATCGCTGTTCTGCACAATCGGATAAGATTGACAGGATGCCAAACTAGACATTGCTCTGTAGAGCTCTTCCCTATAGATGTTGTCATACGCGGCTTTGAAATCGATAAAGAGATAATAGGTATCGGTTTAAAGTTCCTGGGTTTTTCAAACATCTGCCGTAGTGTGAATATTTGGTCAATGGGGGACTTTCCTGGTCTGAAGCCACAATACTGAGGATTTATCAGATTGTTGATAAACGGCTTCAGACGTTCACATAATACAGCAGATAGGATCTTATATGCAATATTCAGCAAACTGATGCCTCTCTAGTTGACGAAAATTAGAGGGTGTCCTTTCCATAATAAATGACAAGACGAAAATTCCAGTGGAAATTTATTTCTAACCTCTAAAGCTTTAAAAATCGGTCACTAGAAAAAAAATGTTAGAAATAAAATAAAAGGCCTATAACAATTCAACGTAATACCCGTGGCATGAAAGTTAGTGCGTTGGACAAGTATGTACCCTAAAATCAACAAGATATTTAGGAAAAAGAACGACAATAACCTTCCGAGTCTTAAACTCCAAGGAACCAAAGAGAACAGAGACGTCCTCAGGACAGCGCAAATAGATCCAGAAGAAGCCATCTTTGACGATGACGTTTACATAATTGAAGAGCCGAAGGAAAAAGTGGAGGTGGTGGGAGCTGCTTTCCAGCAAGTGTACAAGGCGAATGTTAGCATTCGCCAGAACCACGACCTGGAAAACAGAGTCCTACTCAATCACTTTTACCTCCGAAATAATATCACAAAATGACGATTTGAGAACCGCGGTTTCACGCGGTTCAATGACGACTCCTTGGCAAATGCCATAATCGCCGAGCAGACAGGCCCACGTCCCTTTTTAGTGACGAAGGTCGAGCTTCAGCTCATCTTCAATTCAATAAAAAACAAAAAGTCAGCAGGTGTCGATGGTATATCGAACGTTGTACTTAGACATTTACCAATTGTTGCAATTGACATTTACACCACATTCTTCAATAATGCACTAAATAATGCATATTATCCGGTGCATTGGAAGACCGCTGTGGTTCATCCTCTCCCGAAAAAGGGAAAGACAACTCCAACCAGTCAAATCTTCGGTCGATAAGTCTTCTTCCGAGCATCAGCAAAGTTTTCGAAAAAATCATTAATAGGTCTCTGACTAAGTGGGCTGCGGACAACAAAATTATCATGGATAAACAGTTCGGGTTCAGGGCGGGTCATGCCACAATTCATGCTGCGTCTTATCTCGTTTCTGATGTCCATTGGAATAAATCTAAACAACAATGCATAGACCGGTTCTGTTCTGGTTGATATGGAAAAGGCCTTTGACACCGTATGGTTAGAGGGTCTTTACCTAAAACTGAGCAGGCTTGGCATAATCAAGCCACTATTCTATAAAACGTATGATATGCTAAACGGTAGAGAGTTTGTTGCCAAGAGTGGCAATGTTACCTTTACCACAACATTCTAATTAAAAATGGTATTCAACAGGGAGCGGTGAATTCGCCGATTCTCTTCAGCATTTACACCAGCGATCTGATAGGTAGTCTTACAAAGGCAATTGCGTACGCCGCCGACGATCTAATTGCGTACAGAACGCCCCGAAAGGTTGAGGTTATTAGAATTCTCTTGCAGCGTGATTTCGACCAGATTCAGCGATATTGCGACGACTGGAAACTGAAAATAAATGTCCAAAAGTCGGAGGCAATTCTGTTTCGGACTCCGTTGGGTTGGGCCACGAGGGATAAGTGTAGGAATTGGAGCAAGATGGTCATCGTTGATCTTCACGGGCGGCCATGAGCGAGCAAAAGTGTAGTGAAGTACCTCGGATCTGGTTAGATCAGTATTTATTTTTCTACAGACATATAAATGCTGCTCTGACCAGGGCCAGAGGAGCCTTCGCTCTGACGAAACGGCTGTTTTTAGCAGTCGGCTTGACCCCAGAGTAAAGGTAATTTGCTACATGGCTCTCGTACGACGAATGATAGTTTATGGTTGTCCTGTGTGGTTCAACGTTGCTCCTTCCCAGATGGAGAAGTTTCGGGTGTTCGATCGGCAGTGTTAACGACGCTATACCGGCTTATATCGAACAGCCGAATCTTCTTACGTGCATTACTCTTCCAACGAGGTCCTATACAACTTGGCTCGAAACAACAGAATAGACAATTGAATTTTTACAGGTCCGTGAAAGTGTACAGCAGAACTCAAGGCAGTCTATTCCTCGCCGTTCACAAGAACTCGGCCTTTCGCCGACTTTAACTTGGCGAATTTTAGGTCGTGACTTGGGCCTCCGCCCGTAAAAGATCCAACAGACCCAGAATTTCAAAGTTCATGGCCAATGACAACGCCATTTGTTCGCTGACTGGGCTTCGAATCGTTTGGAAGGGGACCTCAATTTTGGCCGAAAAATCATCTTTAGTGACTTTTTGGATGAATTGCTTTGTTAATAAGCAAAATTATCGTATGTGGGACTACACCAACCCACGCAATGTTCACGAGGTGATAATGCATCCTCAAAAAGTAACCGTTTCGTGTGGATTTTTAGCTGGCAAGCGACGTAATTCGTCCGTACTTTTTTTGAAAACTACGTTAGTGAGGCGGGAACCATGTTATAGAGAACTCAAACTTTCTTTTTCTAAAGATGCCTTGCAAACCCTAAAAATTATTTAATTGCTAAAAATTATAACCGTTCCTTAAAATAATATACTCCATTTTTTTTCAGTAATAAGTTCAGTTATCCTCCCAAGTTCCTGAAAAACTGATGTTTCCAGAAGCTATCTATAGGTTTGTTCTTAAGCGTGCCTTTATTTATTATTAAAAATTGTTAAACGTGTGTTGGTGTGATCTTTTTCGTTTATTCATTGGCCCTGAATTGATTTTCATAAATTTAAGTTGTTTGAAATTGCAAAAACACAAAATTTCATAAGTCGTGTCGTCTGATGGTTCAAAAATAAAGTAAATAAGGTAAACAAAATAAAAGAAATCTTTTACAAGAAGAAAGTGTATATCCTGTACCTACTTTTGAAACTTAAAAGGAAAAGGACCTCTTCTGGCTTCTTGTGATGTGATGTTGTGTCGCTGTTATGTTGTTGTTAGCAGCGGGCTTGGGCTTGGGATTATGAAAATGAGAAAATCCATGTTTCTATGGAACCTGCCTTAATCTTTTAGGAATATTAATTGGTAAAGTTTCCTCTGCCGCAACCATCTTCTTCTTTTATTTTTCGTTTTGTATATATCTATTTTTCTTCCTGTCGCGTTGTGGTTAATTTTTTTTTTTTTTGTAATTTTAATTTTGTGTCCTTAATATTATATCCTTCTTCCGGAGCATCAAGTGCCACCATCGTCTTTCGTCGTCGTGGTCGTGTCGTTGTTGTCGATGTCATCACGGTTTTATATGAAATTCATGAGTGTGAGAGGGCAAAAGAAATTGAAACTTCTAATTAATGCTCCGAAGCTGTGCTTCCGTTAAATTCTGGAGTAGGTGTATAGAAGAGTACCTATCTTCGTAGATAAGTTGTATGTAAGGAAGAAGGCAAGCAGGAAAGAAAGGAACAAAAGGATATTCATTTCTTCAGTCCTTAGTTTATGTTTTCTTTACTGATGCTCTTTTTTTTTGTATCTCCTTCTTCTTATTCTCATAATCCAGACAGCCTGGATCCTGGAATATTGCTAAAACGAAATAATATAAAATAAGTGGAAAAAAAACAGGACGCGACAAAGACACCATCAGCCAGCGATTGAGGTGTGCATCAGCAGTGTTTTATTTTTTTCGAAAGACATCCAAGGATCCCCATCAGGTATAAGCCAGGTTATTATTATATCAAATAAAGGGGATAGGTTGAGCTGTTATAGTATTTTCTTTTGCGGAAAAGATTCTATAACATCCATCCATGCTTTTGTGTACCGGAATTTCCTTCAATTTTTGTATTTTTTTGTCAATTCATGCAACAAAGCTGATTACTGTCGCGTATTAATCAATTTGCTTTGCAAATTTTTACAATGGCGTGCTTTTGAGAATGAAGCATGATTAGTATAGATCCTTTAATTAGACAGAAAGTCAGGGTTTGAAGGAGGTAGGTTTAATTGGTAAAATCTGTGTATAGAGTTATATACAAACAAGGAAAAAGGGTAATATTTGTTTTTGTATAGGTGTATGCTCGTAGTAGTTGGTGGGATACCTAACTTAAAAATGTGGTGAAAGTCCTAAAAGGATAAAGGATGATCTTTTTTTGTTTGTTTTCTTTTTGGGATCATTTTAATTAGTTTGTTTTTGTGGTCTGTTCGAGACATTGTAATTATGAATTTATGATTAAAGTTAAAAGTTGGTTTAAGGGTGGAGAAAGGTGTTGATATTTTTTTAATAGGACACAATATTTTCTAGCCACTAATTTGAGATAAAAAATATGCTTTCATATTAAATTACCATAGTCTGTACATAACAAAATAAAGGCTATTGAAGCTAGTGGCACAGAAATACAGAAATGTCTGAACTTTGCAAGATGGTTGAGGCTATGTATAGAATTAACAACTTACGAGGTTTTATGTTGATATTAAGAAAGAATTAAACATCGGGTGGCTAGTACTTCAACGAAAGAAGCATTAAGACACCTCTCCTTATCCAAACGGCAGCGGACGAATTCTCGAGATGGAATCAACAGTGGCGTCTACATTTCCAGTAAGGTTAAACCACTTAGTGAACACCTTATAAGGCTTTTACCACATATTCAGAGCCGAGGACTATAAGGAGCGGTTTATCCGGCTGCCCATAATTGGAGTTATATTAAGAATCTGTCCTTCCAGGTTGGGGGTTGTGCCTTCGGGGTGAATTCCTGACTACCAACAAGCCTTGGATACGGACGGATTTACTGTGACAACCCAAGCAAACGAAACTTCGGATCTGTGCATGGAATGTTAGGTTCCTTAACAGACCACGTGCCACCGAACAATTAGCTGGAGCAAGGCAGATATTGCCACCATCCAAGAAGTCCAATGGGATGGACCGGGCAAACGCAAACTAAAAGACTGCGATATCTACTACGGCGACTGCTACCAAGAACTAAGACAGCGCTGTTTGGGTGTGGATTTGTTGTTGGAACTAGACTCAGGCAAAAAGTATTGAGTTTTAACAGTGGGTGGGAGCGAGCACATTAGACAATCAGCATCAAGGCTAAATTCGCCAACATAAGCCTAATATGCGCGTATACCCCAACAGAGGAGAAAGATGAACACACCAAAGACATATTTTTTGAGCTATTGGACAAGACTTATGAGCGGTGATCTGGACGTTTAGGAGATTTTAACGCCAAACTAGGAAGAGAAGACACCTTTGGTGGCACAATCGGAAAAACACTGGAGATACAGCCTGAACGATATCACCTCCGACAACTCATTCAGGCTGATCGATTTCGCTACAGGGCGTTCTGGTAGCTAGTCTGCAGTTCACACATCTTAATATCCACAAGAGGGCATGGAATTCTCCTGATCAATTAACTGCCAACCAGATTAGCCAAATTGCGATCGACGCACGATACTTCTCCAGTATCCAGGATATCCGAACATTCCAAGGGTCCAACATTGACTCGGACCACTACCTCGTTGTAGCCAAGGTACGGCTACGGATATCCCGATCCAAGCCAAAACAAGGGAAGTACTGTGAGAAGTTTCGACGTTAGACGGCTACAATCGCAAGAGACTGCCATGTGGTTCTCTGATCGAGTATCTAATACCGATCGAACCTCTAATAATCAAGCAGCGAAACAACAGGCATACAAAACGGAAGGACCAAAACTGCTCGCGAGCTCTACAAGCGGAAGAGGAGAGAGAGGAACACCGGCTTCTTAGATGAAAAAAAAAGAGCATGAGAAGCGGGCGATTGAGGAGATAGACAGGAATGAGGTTCGTAAATTTTATCAAAAGGTGAAAAAAAACTCCAAGGATACTAGCCACGAGCTTAAGATAGTAAGGGTGGTCAGGGAACATCGTAGTATAACCCCAGTCTATGTTGAAAATATGTAAAGACCACTTTGCCAAATTAAATAACTGCACTGACGAACTGAATTCCGCTGTAATGGGGAAAGAACCACTCAACCTAGGCGACGCAGATCAACAATTCCGCCTACCCGACCTTGGCAAAGTGAAGAAAGCTATATCTAAACTTAAGTCAAACAAAGCTGCTGGAGCTGATGATATCGCTACCAAACTATTCAAAGCAGCAGGCGATGACTTGGTAGGGGAGCATGCACCAACCCATATGCAAAACATGGTCGGAAGAAAGCATGCCCAATGAGTGGAATCTCAACATAGTATGCCCGATACATAAGAAAGGAGATCCTCTAAACTGCGCCAACTACAGAGGCATCAGTCTCCTTAACATTGCGTAAAAGATCCTCTCTGCCGTATCATGTGAACGTCTAAATCCGTTTGTCAACAACCTGATAGGTCCTTATTAGCGTGTTTCCTTTCAGACCAGGAAAAGTCCACTATCGACCAAAAAATTCACACTACGGCAGATCTTGGCAAAAACCCATAAACTTCAAATCAATACCCAAAATCTCTTTATTGGTTTTAATGCCACCTATGACAACAATCTATAGGAAAGAGCTCTACAGATCAATGTCTAGTTTTGGCATCCCTGTCAAACTTATCTGTTTGTGTAGATCAAGGTCAGAAAACATCTCGCCTATTCGTTTGGTGTCAAAAAAGGTTTTAGACAAGGTGATGCAATGTCATGCGACTTCTTTAATATCGTTCTGGAAGGAATTGTGCAAAATTCAACCTTTAACACTAGAGGCACAATTTTCCAAATGTCCATCAATTGACAGGCGCACCCGGATGAGTGAAGACCTTAACCAACTTGGCTGTGCGAACCTGGAGACAGCTAGCTAAGGACCGAGCTGGCTGGAGACGCATGTTGGTTGAGGCCCAGGTCCACCCCGGACTGTTGTAAGTAAGTATTAAGAAAGAATGTATTTTCCTGCTTAATTTGACATTAACAATTTAAAACCATATTACTTTTCATGAAATTTTTCATTATCAATTCTTACATTTGCAGATGTGTGACTTCAATAACTTCACAAGTTTTGTTTTTTAAAGTTTTCGTCGATCGTCTAAGGGTATTTTATCACAAGTTTTCTGTGGGCAACATTGACCATCTCCCCTAGATATAACACGGTCTTAAATTAGTGAAAACGGTTCACCATTTTTGTTGCTAATTTTTCGCAATCTTAATGCATTGTTGAAGTGTGTGCGAAATTACAAAAGATTACAGCTTCAAATGAGACCTTTCCCCAAATATCGGGGTGTTCAAAATGAAACCACTTATTAAAAAACCCCTTTAATATTTGGGAAGCTAAAATGTGTGTTTAAAAAGTTCCTTAATGTCAATTCTAGAACACAGTTTAGTTTGAAACTTTCTGTACTAAAAATTTTATATTTAAATTTTATACTTTAAAATTTTATTGAAACTCAGAAATTTAGTCCCTGATACCTTTATTCGTTACAAGTACAACCCACTTTATAAACATTCTTAATTTCATTTAACATCTTACAAGCTCTTCAATACTTTGCAAACTCCCTCTGAGTAGACATCGTGGTGTGACACAATAGCTGTATCGCAAATGGCCTTAAAAGCAAAGCTAGCGAATGCTGACCAGGTGAAGCCATTAGCTTCAACTGATTTAACGTAGTTCTTTAGGGCAACGGAGTTCTAAGAAAATATTTGTTTCATTAATTAAGCCTCAGCATTTACAAAATTACAAAAACTTACCACAGCTGTGTTCAACAAGTTCTTGAATTCAGGATCATTCAAGATAGCGTAGGCCTTAGCGAATTTAGGATTTCCAGACATTTTTGACATAACGTATTGGTTAATTTTGGACCATGGGATTTCATGGAAGACTTCTTGTGCCACACTGCTGAATGAACGACTCTCTGGCTCGAAATCATCAAGAGCATCATTGACACACTCGATGATATCGTACAAATCATTGCCAGAAGCATTCTCATTCAAATAATCAACAATATTGACGAATTCCTCGCTTTTACTGAATTTTGGTGAATCTTCAACAACTTCCATTGAATAAGGTACTGGCTTGAGTTTGGAATATAATCCCAACTTGACATCGGCAGAAACAATGGTTACTGCTGCGATGAGCAAAGCAAGACAAGCGGCGCGCATTTTGATAATAACTTTCGATTTAATTCTTTGAAAACAAACTAAATGTTGGATATAAATGTTTGAGTTTATATATCAAGAAAGGTCTTGAAAGTTAAACAGACATAGAGTACGTATTTTGTATTGAATTGAAAGTGCCTGAAGTGGTTTATCAATTGTAAATACGTAAATTGTTTAAAGACAGACAACTTGAGATAACACGATTGCATATCCCAAGTGGTCTTCTTAACGTGTGCCATATGTCTGAAACAGACAAGATTTAACTTCTTGAGAGTCTTGAATTAATTAAATATTATTGACAAGTTTCCAAAACGTTTTAAGTGGCACGAGGAATCATTTTGCACGTGCAAAATTTTTACATCTCAATTGAAAGTAGAGACAGCTGAATGTTGTTCTCCAAACCTTTTGCAAACGTATAAAAAATTGATGACTTTGAAGCAGCTTCAAGATAATTGAAAAGTTACATGTAGTTTTTTATATTATGAGGCTGAGAAAATTTAATTTTGAAGAAATCAATTTACGGATCTTCAAAATGTACGAAGACCACAAAAATACCAGTTTTATAATTTCTTACTTTTTAACAATTTCTATTTTTATATTGACTTAAGAATTTCTTAAAGCTTTGAAATTTTGCAGATATTTGCTTATTAGAATTTATTTTGTTTCATATTGGAGTTTTCGTAAAGTTATTTAAAGTTTTTTCGAAATTCACACAAACTTAAAAAGAATGAATAGAACCAAAAAGACAGGTGTTTCATTTTAATTTCAAGTTGCAGGTAAATATTTTTGTTATCATAAATTATTATCTAAGAAAACAAAATGAGACACTTTAAAAAGAAATACATTTGTTGCTTATCTCAAGAACGTACTCTAAGAAGTAATTGAACGAATACAAGTATACTCAAGTATTTCAAACTTCAAAAATTAATTAATAAATTTGAACATAACTAAATACGTAGACTTAAGTCAATATTATTGTAATAAATTATATCATCGTGTCGGTCGCGTGCGATTTGTAGATAATTTTGAGTATTTGTTTTGAAACGATAAGTACCTTTTTACTGAAAATACAATCAATCAAAACAAGTAGGAATAATTTTAATTATCTCCTTTGTGCAATTCAAGAGCATTTTTATACATACAATTTTCAAAACACGAAAAACCCAGCAGCCGTCAAAAGAGTTCATATGTTAGAAAATGTGTGTGTCATCAAGCGTTTTAATATAAAAGAAATAGTAAAGGTAATAAGTGGCTTGCTTGTGGTACGCCGATGTTATTTTAAAATTGTGATGAATGCATATGACGTTATTTGATCTTTTTATACAGAAGTAAGAAGAAACCTACATAATCCATTTATACTTAAAATCTGGGGCCTTCAGTTTGTCAGGTAATGTCTGATGTCACAATATATCAAAGGCCTTATCTAAGTCTGTGAAGATAAAGTTAACTTATTCTCATTCTACGAACAAACTTAGGGAATACAAGTAAAGTGAAGGACGTTGGCAACTGAATAATTGAATAATTTTAAACAAAGCCATGTTAACTTTCACAATTTATAGATTAACAATTAAATGACAGGACATTACTCAAACAGCTTGAAAATAATGAAGATTTTTAAATTTAATTTGTCCACCTTTAATATCGATTGGTGTTATAAAAGAATTTTCATAAAGTTGTGGAAAATTTGAAGAGGATAGTATAAATAAGACAAAATTTTTTTGAAATATAAGAAAGTCGAACCTATAATGTGATGGAACGTTAATTTTTAAACCTTTTTTAACGACTTCATAGGACAAAAAATATGATTGCTTTCAGAAGTGCAAAGGTATTTAATTCCTAAGACTTGGAGGAGTTCCTGTTTTCAAAAGCATTTTAAAGGAAGTTAACAAACATGTGCTTAATCACTTAAAAATAATGGCTTTATTTACTATTAAGAAGGCAACCTAGCCTGAGATCCAATTAGCGCTGTAGTGCTCCGCTTTGATATTACTTCCAAAAGTTTTTGTATTGTTTTTAATAAAAATTATTGTCAGAAAGGAGGAACTCTAAATTGTGCCAGAGGCATCACTCTCCTGAACATGCATATAAGGTCCTTTTTGCAGTATTATGTGAACGTCTGATCCCGTTCATCAACAACCTAACTAGGTCCTTATCAGTGTGGCTTCAGACTAGGAAATTCCACTATAGACCAAATATTTACACTACGGCAGATCATGGAAAAAACCCAGGAACTTCAAATCGATACCCAACCTCGCTTTAGCGATTTCAAAGCCGCGTATGGCAGCTTCTAAAGGGAAGAGCTTTATAGAGCAATGTCTAGTTTTGGCATCCCTGTCAAACTTATCTGTTTGTGCAGAATGCACGCTGCTCTATCAAGGTCGGAAAAGACCTAACCGATGTATTTGATGTCAAAAAAGGTTTTAGACAAGGCGATGCACTGTCATGCCACTTCTTCAACATCGTTCTGGAAAGAATTGTGCAAAACTCAACCGTCAACACTAAAGGCACAATCTTCCTAGGTCCATCCAATAACCCGGCTTTCCCGATGATATTGGCATAGTTGGAAGATCAAAGCGTGATGTCAGTGGAGAGTTTTTGAGTCCTGCCACGGAAGCGGAGAAGATGGGTTTAGTGATAAATAAGGCCAAGGCCAAGTATATACTGCTATCAAAAAATTTCATTGAACGACGACCTCTTGCACAAAACTTCACCATGGAAGCTATAACTTTGAAGTTGTTGAAGACTTTTTCTGCATAAGCATCAAACGGAGCATTAACCTTGCAAATCACTACTTCTTTGTACTTAGATAACAATTGAGTAGTAAAGCCCAGTTCTCATTCATGGTGTTGTGTCCTTGTCCCTGTCAAAGAAAGATGAGGGCGTCTTAGGATGCTTTGAGAAAAAAAATATTTGGGTGATTTTTGGTCCCGTCTGCATAAATGGAGAATGAAATAGAAGATATAACGACAAACTCAGGGCCGGATTTAAAGCTTCAGAGGTGTCGGGGCAATATAGAACCAGAGGCCCCCTCGCCCCAAATTAGGTTCAAAATAAAGCAAACCATTTTTTTTCACTCGAGGTTAACGAAAGGAACCTTTCGAGCTTTTTTCGCCGAAAATCGTTGATAATTTTGTTGAAATCCAATTTTCGGAGAAAATTTCTTTCAATACTCAGGAGAGAAAGCTTCGATAGACGGTTTTGTCTCATCGTAGTTCTATTATTTATAATTTTCATTTTTGAAAATGAGCGCTTGGCAGTGCAATTTGTTACCATCAAAACCATATACATTCTCAATGCAATTTCGAGGTTTGGGAATGTAGCTCTGAGATTTTGATGTTTGAGAATTTGGTAGTAAAATATTTCCGGCGATTGATCTGTTCCATGGTCCTTTTTCTTTTAGTATGAGTCAATCAAAGACACAAATTGAACCAACTCATTACCAAGACTAGGCTCTAAAGCACCCGGATACACTTTCACCAATGGCTCTGTTGCAGTCTTTAAATTTTCAACATCCATCTTCTCGATGTGATTCAGGAATACCAATCTCGAACGCACAGCTTCATAGGCATGCAATCTTTCAGTAAGAGAAACAGATAGCTGGTCAATCACTGAAATGAAGGTGGACGCTTTTTATTTTTCCTTGGGTGACAGATTTTTGTCTTGTGCTTTCCCGTAATCGAGTTGATTCAACCTCACATTTCTCGTGCTGGTGCGGGTTCGTGATTGTACTGTAAATATTCATCAGTATGGGATATTTTTTGGCTGCTTCCACGTATTTATCGAAATCATTTCGTTTGGTTTCCAGGAATGATTTCAATGATTCTAGTGCTCGCATTGCCGATTCAATCATCATTTTCGGGTCTTGCAACATCTTGTTTGTAGCGTTGAAGAGCTCCAAGATATTGTTCCAAAATGTTGCAAACAAAGCGGTTTCTAGACCACTCATTGCGTTGCGTTGCTTCATTTTTTACAATGTCTATTTGATCTTAATTGTAAGATATGCACCATCGACTTCAAGAGCTTATCGCAATAGATTGATGTTGCCAACAGTTGCCAAGGTATGTGATCGATACGGTTTATCGACGCAATCTGCTGCTGCTGTCGCTTCTGCTGTATTGGCTGATGTCAGCTTGGTTTCTTCCAAAGATTCAACTCTTGTTATAGACAAAAATAAGATCCACCGAGCTGTATCAAAATCATAATATTTAGAAGATATTGGAGGTTTTGCTATAAAAAGCATTTACTTTGATGGAAAAATGGACAAGACTCTGATACATGAGAAAATAGGGCGCGTTATCACCGGGACACACAACACCAGGTCGTGACAACCCAAAATTGATTTTTACTTCCATCACAACCTTTTTAGATAGTCAAGGTTGGAATTTAGAGACGTGCTTTGCATTGGATGTGAAGGAACTGCAACTAACACTGGTTGGAAGAGAGGCGTCATTCAATATTTACAGGTGTTCTTGAAGAGACCGCTGCAATAGTGTATTTGCATGCTTCACGCCAATGAGTTACCTCTTCGTCATTTATTCTTGACTTTAGATGGTTGCACTTCGGGTCCTAGAGAATATTCTGGACCTATTGGAAAACAATTAGAAATTGCGAAAGTAAAACAACCGTGCAGTGGCTGGTAATATGCCTGACTTGCTGAAAAATGTGGTTGATGAATTTAGTACGGATCAAAAATATCTTTATCAGATATGTCAAGCTGTATCTACTGGTTTCTGTTCTCCTGAGCTGGCAAACCGTCAACCTGAAAAAATGGCGCACTTGAGATGGCTTACTTCAGCTAATCGCATACTGAGACTTTATGTTAGTACTCTTCATCCACAACATCATGTGTTGTGGATTCTGTTATAGAAAGAAATGCTTATTTTGCACATCCAGAAAACCTGCTTATCAGTATGTTGTTTGATGAAAGGGACCACATTCGGGAGCTGGCATTGCGAAGAATAAAAAAAGCTAGAGAAGCTAAAAAAAATCAAAAAACGCTGGATATATAAACCTCCAAAGATCAACTTCTCTGCTAAAGATTATACCGAAATTATTTTGTGGAACGAATGTCAGGTAATATCACCCCCGAATCTTCGACATATTTCTTTTGAAGACCTTCACATCATGGCAAAAGATAAAACCTTGGAAATTGATGACTTTCCCTGTCACACCCAATCTGTGGAAAGATGTGTTAAACTGGTAACAGAGGTATCACAGAGTGTAATTGATACTACTTCTAGAGATGGCTTTATTAAAACAAGTTGAAATCTCGTGCAGAAATGCCAAATTTTGGACACAAAATTAAGTTTAAATTCTAAGGTTATGTCATTAATTAAAGATTGTTTCTTGCTTATTTTGTTTTTATGTGATTTGTTTAAATAAAATACGTTTAAAATTTAATTTTTTTATAGTTTTATTCAAACGGTTAAAATATGTAAAAACATGAGATTTAAAAATCTTCAAAGCCCGGTACTTCCCCCAGGATAACATGTTCTTTTAGTTTTTTTGACGTCTTATTTATCTGCGTAAAATTACGCAAATTTTAATACCCCTTTTGATAGTGTAGCTTGAACATTGACGGGACACCCTACTGTACAGCGACACTGACCTGGTTAACAGAATTAAAGTCCAACGACTTAGATGGCTAGGTCATGTAGATCGAACGGACATCAACACTCCAGCCCGGAAGATCTTCAAATCCATTCCCGAGGGACGGCGCAGTAGAGCAGTAGAGGAAGAGCGCAACTCAGGTGGCGCACGCAAGTGGGTGAAGAAATCAACCAACTTGGAAACACCTAGCTAAGGACCGAGCTGGCTTGAGAGGCATGTTGGTTGAGGCCAAGGTCCGCCCCGGACTTAAGTAAGTAAGAAAAATAAGGCCATTATAAAGAATACCAGAAGAATTATGGATTATTAAATCTATGTCCGATTTTGTTAATAAGCTCTTATCACTTTTGCTTTTTAAGTTTTCTTAGGCTACATTCAAGCCATAATAGAGATTAAGTTAATGCAAGATTTTTCTTAATAGTAGAATTGTTTTCTTCAAATGTATATTAAAAATAAAACGTGAGGATTTTAAAGGATGAATGAAAACCTCAAATTTTAAATTTATCTGATGGTTCCGCCTTAGAATTTTTTCAAAAAATGTTCTCTTCTAATTTCTTGTGCGACAGTTTTATCGAAACCACATACAAATTGTTTGAGATTTCGAAAAGATTTGCGTTCAAGCTTTAAGATGCGAAAGGTGTTTCGAAAGCTAAAATCAGTTTTTCAGTTTAAATGATTGTTTGAATAAATTAAATTCAAACAAACTTTACTGACTTCAAAATTATTACATAATTTTTTAAAATACTATACGCAATTCTGCCATTCTGTATATATTGAAATTACTGAAAAGAAATGTGTAAATTAAAGCTCCTATGTATACAGCATGTCTGCTCTCATTATCTCTTTGAGAAGATGCCTTACGGCAAAGGGAAGATTTATATACATTATATAAGTACAATCATGTGTCGATTGTAAGGAAATATGTTTCCAATGCACTTCAGTAATATAAAACAATACCCGCAGAGAATATTGAGCGAGTAGGTATGCATACACACACCTTCTCTGTCTCATTTCTACCAAATCGTATAATTAAGGAATTTATACGATTGTATCCTTTAACTGCTCTACAGGGACCTCCATCAGACTCATATACGAGGAATATACCTTCCTACCTTAGTCCTTTTAGCCGCATGATGTATGCATTCTTCCACCAACCCTTAGTCTTTAGAGTGCAATAATTATTCCAAAATATCCGAATACATGGTGCCCATTCATTTTGCTCATCGAACCTCATGTAGACATTGAGCTTGGACAGCATCCACTTCCGCATTGATGAATGTATCCATGTTTCTTTTTTGTTGTTGTTGTTTTGGTCTTCTTTTGTATTTTTTGATTTCCAGTAATAATGTCCGTGAATAAAAACAGAACACAAGGAAAAAGGATAACCATGGAGAAAACGAGTGGATTTATTAATTAAATCAATTTTACTTCACCTCAAGGGATGAATGAATGAAATGTTTTCTTTTTCACATTTTTATTTTTCAACTTGGGACGACTCAACCAACGACAAAAAGATACAAACATTCTGCCAAAAAACCAAAGGACCAACGGACACGGACTCAGACTCGGATAGGGTCCCATTCTCTAATTTGAATTTGAATGTCCGCCTGTATAACAACAAGCAATCGAAAACATGACATGGTCTGGTTGTCCGGCAGAGTTGATTGCTTCTCCAACATTCACCCTATGAAAAGATAACTAACCAGCAATGGTGGTCCATTTGTAATACACTATATGATGATGATGATGGTGATGATGGAGATCGTCCATAACTTGCCCTCACATCATCCCTTATAGCCTTCTCCTCTCCTGAATAGCCATCATCACCCGATTGCGATTGATGGTGTTTGTTGGAAAATATCCCGAAGCGATATTCACTCATTCCAATAAATTTTGGGTGATTTTGGACAATGTAGAAGTGGAATTATTGGCTCTTGCACAAACAACAAAATGGTTATGAGCTTAGGCACACTGACAAAAAAGTCTATTAACAGGTTTTAGACGTTATAATAATGGTTCTTTCTTCGAACATATGAACTTTTATGTTCACAATTTTTAAAATTAGTATTTATCTTAGGAAACGAGTAAATTACAATTTTTTTGAAAGAGTAATGTCGAAGTTTTGAGAAAAAAGGGTTGAATTAAGGCTTTTTGTTCTTGAATTCAAGATGACGGCCAATGTTAATTATTGCTTCTGTATGTCTTATGAAAAAGCCTTACCTTAACCAAACATAAAATTTTATAATTTACCATCTGTCGAAAACTATGAAACCCTTAAGAAAAAAATGGTTCTTTTCAATTTTTGTCATGTGCATGTTTTTTTCAATTGAAAATAAATGAAACTTTAATAAAAACAAGACCTTGAAAATCAAAAACAATATTTTATTGGAATTCTTTTTCTAGAAATTAATTTCAGGAATTAAAGTTAGAATGGATACTCGCTCACAGTGAAAAGTTTGCCAAATATTTGGAACAGGGAAAATGTTATCGATGCGTCTGTTGCTAACTAACGAAGATGTTTGTCGCCGAATTTTCTTCCTCGAAGAAGAAGAAATCTCCTTGATGAAGAGAATATCACTCACAGATTCGAAAATCATTCAAATCTACGTTACGGCTTCAATTCCAACGGTTGGTAAGTACAGTGTTGAGAAAAAAATGGTTAGAAACTCTTTGACGTATCAGCTTGTAAGTGCATTGATTTGAAGTGCTTCTCCTGTTCAAAAGAAAAAAAGTTCCAGTAAAAGAGCGTTCCTTTCTTGAAGACCAAAGGACTCTAAGAAAAATGGCTATTGGAACAGTCGATGTTATTGAAATCAGTAAGCTTCAAAAATCCCTTGCAAGAAAGTTGACGAGTTCTTCAGTTTTATGCTCTTCCAGCAAGCCGACGCAATTCATCACTGAAACAGACGATACCGAAATCTACTGTTCAGATGCCGAATCTGTTGTGATTTCAATGCCACTAGAAAAAAAAACACGGTTAGGCAATGACGCTCTTTTCAACACTAACCGAATATGTCTCCCTAATGTTGATAGTCCGCAGAAAGTTGACGAGTTCTTCAGCTTCATGCTCTTCCAGCAAGCCGACGCAACAATGGTAACAGCAGTCTTAAGAGACTACGTTGTTATCCACGATATGGATCAATTTAATATGGCTGACAGAAGCAAAGTAAGGAGGAAAAGGTAAAAATCGAGGAAGCAATTGATTAACGCATCTATCCATGAACCATTAAGGATCTATATTGATAGTCGCAAGGACTCGACAAATACGGCTCGTGGTGATGTTACTGAAGATCATATCGTATTGATTGTAGAACCAGAATCCAAGTACCTTGGTCATATTTCACCAGAAAATAGAAAAGCTGAAACTGTTACAAATGCCATAACCCAGTTTCTTAAACAAACTGGTATCTGGAACCAATGTAAATACCGGGCTAAGAAGTGGAATGATTCAGCAAATTATGATACAAATTCAACGCCCTCTGCAATGGTCTATTTGTATGCTCCACGCAAATGAACTACTTCTTAGAAATCTATTTGAGAAGCTTTATGAAAAAACATCTGGACCAAAAGCTTATATTGATTTTTGAAAAGGTCTAAAGAAAGGTCTTGGCACAGTGAAAAATTTTAGTAGCTATGTTGTTTGATGATCGCCAGAATGTTCGAGAGCTAGCTCTTCGCCGTGTACTTAAAGCAGCATCCAATTGCAATAATAATGAAGAAGTTTTCCGACAATTTCAGCTTCCAAACTTTCATTTTGAAGCAGATGAATACTACGAGCTGATAGATTGGTTGCAAATTGAAAGAAACCGTTTGACTGAACCTCGTTTACTAGTGGGTTTTACTGAAGAAGACATTTGGGACATTTTTTTACGACAAAATAAAACCAGTAAGTCAAATCTATAAAAACAGCTTCCATGCCACAGCCAAAGTTGAAAGAGCGGTTAAGTTGGTGACCAAGACTTCCCAGACTGTTTGTGGGTTTAAAAACAGAGATGAACTTTTGCAGGGTGTATTTTTTCATATTCTTATTTTTTTTTTTTCATATAAGATCACTCCACCCTTATTATTCACCCAAAGTATTGGTCGCTGTTAGAGCTGTCTCATTTATTCCGAATTTCGCCTTCAATAAATTTAATATTTTTTTTTCCTAAAATGGTTTTTGTTCTGGGATTTAACAGCCTTTATGTAGTCATTTGGAGTATCCATGATAAGATAAACGGTGATTTTTTAAGAGCTTGAGAACTTTTTTAAAAAAAAAGCGCATAAAATTTGCAAAATCTCATCGATTCTTTATTTTAAACGTTAGATTGGTCCATGACATTTACTTTTTGAAGATAATTTCATTTAAATGTTGACCGCGGCTGCGTCTTAGGTGGTCCATTCGGAAAGTCCAATTTTGGGTAACTTTTTCGAGCATTTCGGCCGGAATAGCCCGAATTTCTTCGGAAATGTTGTCTTTCAAAGCTGGAATAGTTGCTGGCTTACACCATGTCTGAAATCCCGCGTGATCTGTCAAATACTAATGCATGAAAATCCTAACCTCAAAAAAATCACCCTTTAGTTAGTAAGTGTAGGAGGACGGTCTTTTTGGAAGGTTTAGGTTCAATCTCTGACTGTAACACCTGACAAATAACTTACTTAATTAAAGTGGAGCTACAGTCCGGGGTGGACCTGGACCTGATCCAAAATGCGTCTCCAGCCAGCTTGGTCCCTAGCTTGCTGTCTCCAGTTTCTGACGCTAAATTGGTTGAGGTCTTCACCCACCTGCGTGTGCCACCTGAGTCACGGTCTTCCCCTACTGCGCTGGCCGTCTCTTGGGATTGAATTCGAAGACCTTCCGGACTGGAGCTTTGATGTTCATTCGGTCTATATGACAAATAAATCGTTTTTCATTTAAAATTGCTCCTTATTTGGGCATCTGTCACTTTCGAATTATCCTCTTTTGACATTTGACATATGTCACTACTTAAAATTTAACGATAAACGCATCAACAAAGAACTGAAGTTGTTAAAATTTGCTTCGAAAATGTTGAACTTTTTGAAGCCAAATAGTTTCAGCAAACGTTTTCAGCAATAAAAATTTAAACTGATGGACAAATTTGCCCTGTCAAGTCAAGTTAGTGATTTTATCAATTGAAACCATGTACTTGCTATAGAAAAATGGAGATATTAGAATTAAAAAGTAAGCATTCCAAAAACAAGATTGCAAAATGGCACATGTCTGGAGGTTTTTAACGATTACTTGAAATAAGAATTCAAGCCAGACGATCACCAGTGACGTCGTATATTTGCTGATAAACGAATTGTACTACAACAAAAACATCTTCAGTAGACGTAACTATGGGAGTACCACAAGGCGCTGTATTATCGACGCTACTTTTCATAATTTACATCAATGATGTGAAGAAGGTTTTGAGATATGCAATTGCTCAAGTATTTACTCTGCTCTATGTTTGTGGAAGGTAGACAAAGGATCAGGAGATCAGCTGAATGCTGACTTCAATAATATAGAAATCTATTTCAAAATGAATAAACTTAAGGCAAACACTAATAAAACGAAAGCCATAGTAGTTTATGGAGACTCTATTGAAAATATTGTAATTAATGTTGAAATAATTCAAAAAGTTGATGTAGAAATGTATTTAGTTATTAAAGATAATGACTAATATTTTTAATGGACATTAACTCAATATGTACCTAATAAAATTGAAATGAAACCCCTTATTGGAAAACCCTAATTTGTACAGTGTACCTACACTATGAAGCGTTTGCAACACTAACAACAAACATTGACATCGACATTTACTTCTCTCGGTCATTCTCTTTTTATGTCTGTACGGAACATCCGTGTACATTTTGGCTTTTGGTAAACACCGCGGTGCCAAACGGGTCCGCAAGTATGAGTACATGTTGTTTGTACTCATATGTACTGCAAAAATAGGTGTAGTACATTGAGAACCTACATTATTGGCCATAAACCTTCTCATACCAATAAAAGACAATCTACATAGCCAGTTTTCGCGAGTGTATGTATGTACGTATAATGTTCTTATACAGTTCATTTACGGTACAATATAATGAAAATTGTTTGTTTGTAACAAAATGCAACACTATAGAGCTAACAACACTACCGCACTTCGATATTTACAAGACCACCTGCTGCAGGCATACAATAAGCTCTAAAATGTGTGTTTCTTGTTTTCCTTGTTGCTCCTTTTGAACATATTACATTTATTGTGCGAACATTATTATACATTTAGCTTTAAATGCTTTGATTAAATTCAGATATCGGCGGATTTTAACCAATTAAATTTTGAGCCCTCTAAACTACGATTCTCAAGTCTGGGGACATTTGGAAAATTGTTTTTTTTTTTTTACAATAAGCACACACTTAAGGGAATATTACTACCCTTATTATGCAAACACACAGTGTGAGCACAGGAAGAGGGAAGAGGGGTTGAAAGGAGGTGTCGGTACACATTGGTTTTAAATTGATGAATATTGCAATGGCTTTGAAAAACAGAGTGTGGTAAGGAATTCCACATTCGCGTAGTACGGCTAAAGAACTAATCTCTATACTTGACAGTACGCTCGATGGTATACTGATGAGCACTCCTAGAAGCGCGAGTATTACGGTTGAACTGTTTAAGGGGAGGAATGCAACTGGCTATTTAACTAGAGCATAAGCCGTTAAAAAAACGGTAAAAAGAGTCAGACAAGAGACCTTACGACGATGTTCAAGCGAAGTAAATTATTTTATGATGGTGTTATCACCGATGCTCTCCGTTCAATGCTGTCCAAGAGGCTTAAGGGGGTATTCTGGTCTAGAGACATGAATTTTATGTAATTTTTGAAGTGCTGTAGAAAAAAGCAAGCTACAATTTTACCATCAATTTTTTTATACATTATTTATTCACATTAGAAGCATACAAAAAAAAATAAAAAGTAAAAAAAAAATAAAAATTCCGTTAGTTATCAGCTGATAGAGTAGTGCGTCTCAAAAATTTGGTGCGTGACCATACCCACGATTTTAACTCTCCTAGAAATCTGAAATCAAAAACTAAAAAAGATTATTAATCTACAATAATGTCGCAATGTCTGGAACTACGGAAAAGTTACAAACATTTTTTTTTACAAAATGGCGGCTGTCTAAAGAAAAATACAAAAAATTTACCATTTTTTTGAACATTCTTCGATTTGTTAAAAATAGTAAAAATAAAAATTTGGGGATGGCCGTAGTTCCGGACGTAGACAAGTCCCTAAAGAAGACTTTCTTAAAATTTCAAGTAAATCGGTTCGGCAGAACCTGAGAAATCGTGGGTATCAGATTCAAAAAGACAGTTCTGAGAAAAACGCGTTTAAAGTACCCCATTATGTCTTTTGTTCTATTAGTTGCAGCCCAACCGATTTGGATGGCTGCTCAGCAAAATACTTATTTCTCCGAAAATAATTTGAATTTGGGAAAATCCTCTAGTAGACATATTCTTAAATAGTTAAACTATGAAAATATGAAAAGAAAAAAAAATCGTTTTTTTTAATTTCTAGACCAGAATACCCCCTTAAGTAGGTTGCAGGTGCTCCAGCCCAGATATGGGAGTTATACTCAAGCTTTGGACGTATATATGTAAGTCTTGTAAATAACAGCCATATCAGAGGGTGAGAAAAACTTCTTGCATCGCCTTAGAAAACCCAAACATCTTGCGGAATTTTTGGCGATATCGCGTATGTGATCATTCCACAAAAGGTGGTTGGTGATACACATACCAAGAATATCGAGATGTTCAGTTTCCTCGATGCAGGTGCCATTTATGGATAATGACAAGGGGGGCAAATTTCGCTTTAACGATAAAAGACAGCATTGCGATTTCCAAGCATTAAATTCCACGCGGTTTCTTATTTTCCATTGTACAATGCTGTTTAGGTCGGAATTTAATGAGCTTATCATATTTTGTCGTTGCAGTTCCACATCCGAAGAAGAGGGGTGTGAATCTGAAAACGAATATGAAAAGCTAAGAGTACTATCGTCAGCGAAACAATGTATTGGAATAAAAGTTGCAGAGAAGAGATCATTAATTAAAATGAGAAAGTGTTGGAGATAAAACAGAGCCCTGGGGCACACCAGCATTTATTATATTTTTTCAGACTTGAACCCATCCAATACTACTTGTATTGTACGATTCGAAAGGTAATTACTAATACAATGAAGCAGGGATTCGTGACAGCCGACAGCATTTTCGATAAGAGAGCTTGATGCCAAACCCTATTAAATGCTTTTGAAAAATCAAGTGCAATAATCTTTTTTTCTCCAAAACGATGTAAAGATTTGCTCCACAGTTCGGTGAGATGAACCATGAGATCACCAGTGGACCTATTGCTGCGAAAGCCGTACTGCCGGTCATTAAGAAGCTTTCGGTCTTCGAGACATTTCTTAAGGTGATAATTTAAAAGCGTTTCCATGAACTTGAAAAGAAGGGACGTAAGTGCAATCGGTCGATAATTAGACGGTGAGGAAGATTCCCCTTTTTTTGTTAATAGGCTGGGCAGGGCTGGTTTTGCCAGCGTTGAAGAGCACCTCTTCAGAAAAATAGCGGGGATACCATCCGGACTAGCAGATCTATGTGTATTAAGATCTTTTAGGACTCTCGCCACTGTACGAGATTGACCCCATAGAATCACTAACGCGCTCGATGATACGCAGAGTCATAACACTCACTGGCAGCGTTGAATTGGTGGTGAACTGCCTAACGAAGAGATAAGCTTTCTCTTAAGAAATAACAAGTTGAGTGTCATTCACAACGAGCGTAGGAACCGAGGAAGAGGAAGAATTCCTCATATTTTTTACAAATGACGAAAAATTTGTACTGCCTTTGGGACATTGCAGTATTTTTTGCCGTAATTTTTGGTCCGTCGAATATGGGCGTTGCAGGCCTTCCTGGCTTGCTTGAACTTATTCCGGTTTTCCTCAGTTGGATTGGCTTTAAAACAACGGAAAATTACCTTCTTAAACCTAATAACCTCTTTACAGCTCGCATCGAACCATGCGTTTTCCTTAGGTCTGATGCTTTTAACCCTATTCGGGATAAAAGTTTTTATTCCCAAGAGAATCAAACTTGCGATCATATCTACGCTGGCGTCAACGTCACTATCGAGAAAGCATAGTGACCAGTTAAAGATCCTAAAATAATTATTGAGACCGTCCCAGTTGGCTTTCTCGTATTGCCAAACGGTTCTCCTAGGAGTTCTTTCTTTAACTGAGGAGTTTTGACACGAGAAATGTGCAGATATAACACAATGGTCAGATGTGCCTAGAGGAGGTAGAGCGTACGTATCAGAGTCAGAGGTAAGAAACAAGTCAAGGGTGTTTTCTGCTCGACCTACCACGTCCGATATTCGGGTGGGCTCGTTGACCAGCTGAGTTAGGTGGTTCAACTCAGCGAAGATCCAAAATATGTTTTTTTTTTTAAATCGGGAACAAGAGCAATTTTTAAGATGTCAAATCAAGGCTCTACGCGGGATTAGCCATCAATCTAATTTAGTGAGGCTTCTCAAACTCAGTTATTTCAACTTTTATGATAAAGAGTTTCTACGTCTTTTTCTTAGGTGAACTTCCTACATTCCTCAAGCGATATGGTGGTATCAGCTATTCAGCTATGGGGTTCAGCTATTGCAAAAAAAAGGCAGGCAACATTTTGGAAGAGCTTTAAGCACGGACTATTTTTGTCTTCTTTTGCTTTTAGGCTTCTTTAATATAGTTTTATGTATCTAAAACTGTCAATTTATTCTTTCTTTTGATACCCTCCCCAAAGTTTCACTATTAATAATTTCTTAATTAGTCTTGAGTATATATTGGATCAGTTTACCCTGTTTTACCCTACTGACTGTCTCTTTTATTCTACGTTACATTACAAAAATATGATTCGTTAAAACATATTTGCTGTAGTACCCGTGGCATGATGGTTAGTGCGTTGAACTGTCATGCAAGGGATCTTGGGTTCAATCCCTGCCTGTGCCATCTAAAGTTTTTTTTGCGGGTACTGCCTCTTGCGAGGAATTGACAAATCTTTCAAGAGTAATTCTTGTCATGAAAAGTGCTTTCTCAAATTTGCCGTTTGGATTCGGCTTAAAACTGTAGGTCCCTTTCATCCCTGACAACAGTACTCGCACACAGGAATGGTTGAGAGTTGTCAGTCAATAGGCCCTGGTTCCCAATTTATTTTACTTAAATCTTCAACTATCGATAGGTTTATTTTTTCTATTTAAAATTCTCTATTAGCTTGGTTAAGTAGTCTCCTCAAACTTCCAAACAAATATCTTCAAATTGAAATGGAATTCATGTTATTTTTAAGAGACTAGAGCTACTTGAAATAGCCTTTATCTTTATAAGAGATGAACAATCAACAACGACACGATTATATTGACACATCACTCCAGAATATTGTTCAGCTGTTACAACATTCTCAAAAACAATAAACAACAATAGTTCTTCTAACCAACAACCGTGGTATTAAGAATTGGGTATATAAACCCCAGATTTATTATCAAAACCAACAGTTTATCAATATAGTAGATCCTATAATATCATAAGCAATAGTAATGCATTCCACACTTGTTGTATTGCTGCTTTCAGCAGCTGCAATTTCTGCTGCAGTTTCATCGGACTTTAAACCAAGCCCAAGATACCATCCAACATTGGGACTCCATCCTTACCAACCCAAACATAAAATTGGTATTACAGTCAAGGACATTACCACCACACCCGAATTCAACGATGTTGTCCAATACTTGGAATACAATTTGTCACCAAGTGACATCGAAGAAATGTTGCAAACCCTTCCAGAAGCATTCAACGCTGTAGAGTCCGCTGATGACGACGAAGAGCTTGCAGCCGAACCACGTTCAATGGGAAGTGCAATTCCATGGGGAAAAATTACTGACGCCCTCAGGAAAATGTCCAAAAACAACTCAAAATTCACTAAGGTTTTGAATTTGGTTACCGATCAGAAATTCAGAGATCTCGTTAAAAGGGCTGTGGTGAGTTTGACTTAAGACTTTCGCAAAAGTTCTACTTTAATTTTTTTTCGGATATATTCTTTTAGAACTCACACACTTTGGCTGAATTTGTTAAGGGTGTTGCTGAACATGGTTTCAGTTGGACTGAATTCTTGCATTTGATGCTTCATGCTCTCTGCTCAACTGCAACAACAATTCAACATGACAAATACTCTGTTGGAGTTTGCCAAGTTCTACAAAACATTTAAATTATGGCTGAATTTGAAATAATAAACTGAGGTTTTAAAGCTGGCTAAATTATGTTTGATGTGTCATTGTATTAAGAAAAGAAATTGTATAACTTAAGTCAAAAGTAAAATAGTTATCGAAGGTTGACAAAGGAGACAACTTGTCATTCTCAAACTTAGACCTAGTTTCTTACTTTTTTGTATCTTTTACAAAATTTCTTTTTACTAAAAATTAGTACAGACGATTGATAATGGCATCTGTAAGGATTTTAAGCGTGAAAAGGTTGCCATTGTGGAGAAACCGTATCCACATTTTATGTTATTTCACAAGGAGCTTTTAAGATTAGATTATCAGACCAAAAGGTACAAGAGACTAGACTTGACTTGCATTTTCGTTTTCAAAAAGCGACCGTCGAAGATGGTTTATGGTGATTTAGTTAAGCAGAGGTTTGAGAATTCTTAAAAAAAAACTTTTGAAGAAACGATTGGATAAGCTTGAATTATTATCAAAATGGGCTTGAAAACTTAACTTGATTGTGGTAAACAATACCAAGTCACTTATGGAATTGACAGCTTAAGTTGCAACATTGTGCAGAATAATAAAGGTTCAGGAGGGAAACTTGGTTTTTAGTTGAGTGTTATGAAGTGGCATTGAGATACATTGAATTGGAAACAAAGTTGTAAACAAACAAACACCAAGTCTCAAGCCAGAAACCTCGAAATGAAAAACGCATACCTTAAACTAAGATATGTACCACATCATTGCAGAAGTCATTGTTATACATAAGCAGGAGTAAGGCACTAATAAAAGTAAAATCTTAAACACCGAATTAACGCTCCACCAACATTTTGGAAAAACTGATAATAAAAAGGTTGGTCAAAATAATAGAAGACCCAATTCTAAACCATCAGCTTGGGTTTAAAAATAAACATTCCACAATAAACTAGAATACCTTACCTTGTCACTTTAAGAAAAACAAGACTGCTAGGCTATATCATAGATTTAGCTTAACCCTTTGAAAAGGTTTGGCGTTTGGGTCTTGAACACAAACAGCATATTGTCTTTCCAAGATAGTACTTTAAAATACGGTACAATCAAAATTACTAGGAAATAAATAATATAGATTCCGGTTTACTGCAATGAAGTGTTTTCGGACCAGCCTTGTTTCATTTATATCCAAGGGATGTTCTAGGTGATATCAGCTCTATCGTGTCCAGATAATCATCAGAGGCTTTAAAACTATACCAAATCAGAAGTAGAAACCTTTTTAATGTACGTGACAATGTTTCAGCATTAAGAAGAACTTAGTTTTATGAGCTGATGAGCTGAGAGCTATTGCACCTATAAAATTCCACTAAAGTCATCTTTAATAGTTTAGTCCTTATTGACCGGTGGTTTTAGTGCTATAAGAGTCCCACACTACTCGGTACCGATTCTTACCGAGTGTCTTTTGAAGATTTCCGTCGAATAGACAAAAAAGCATGTTTTTAATTAGAAAAATATCGGAGAACTAAGGTGACACGTTTAGTTCTTTGATATTCCCGCAGAGCTTTTACAAGCAGCTCCAACGTCATCAAGCGAACTGCTTCCTTTGCTCAAAAACGAAGTCTACACCACAGAAAGCTTCCCCTATAATTTGAAGAAGGGAATGATCGTCAAGCTCTTTAGAAAAGGAGATCTTACAAAGTGCAAAAACTGGAGAGATATTTTCGTTCTAACTGCCGTTGCCAAAATAGCAACAAAAATCATACTGGAGCCAATCACGGGACACCCAGAGGCCACACTTGATGTCGAACAGGCAGGATTCTAAGCTGGATCCTCCTGAATTGACCACATCAACACCATGCAAATGAATACGGAGCAATGCCAATATTGGTTTTGCTGGTGAGCGATGTACTGCACGCAGCTTTGTCAGGTAGCAAAGGGATCCAATCTACTTCCACATATTATTTAAAGCATTTGGATTACACCGTCGATGTTTGCTTACCCTTTCATAGAATCATGGATCTCATTCAAATGTAAACAAGTGTGGAGTTAAAAGCAGAAATCGTAAGAATGAAAAATAATTCCGGAAAAACAAAAGGGATCAGCTTCGGAACCCGACGATCATCTCAATTAAATATTTCTTCACAATCGGTGAAAAAAGTGGAGAGCTTTTAATACCTTGGAAGTATCGTCTTCATCGAAGGCGGAACCGAACAAGAAGTCATCTGCCCTAACAGCAAAAGAAAAGCGACGTTCGGTATGCTGCCGAAAATTTGGAGGAATAACTCTATCAGCTACAAGCAAGAACAAAGCTACGACTACTGTTTCACATAAATATCGAATCTGTACTTCTTCAGCCATTACGAGAAAGCTGCAAACCTTCGTGAGTAGATGTCTTTGCAACATTAAAAAGCATTTTCTGGACAGGTCAGGAACCTATAGTCGCTATTATACAAAGACGTAAGTGACAATGTATTGGACATACGCTTCGAAAAGGTAACGACGGTAAACATATTTGGTCATTTTTAAAAAATATGAGCAATTCTTCCTCTTCCTCGGTTCCTACGCTCGTTGTCAATGGCACTCCATTTGTTAGCTCTTTAGAGAAAGCAAATCTCTTTGCTAGGTAGTTCGCCGCCAATTCAACGCTGACAGTAAATGTTATGACGCCGCCTGTACTTGCACGAGTTAATGATTCTATGGGGCCTATTTTTTTTCGCACTCGTACTGTAGCGAGAATTCTAAACGATCTTAACATACATAAATCTGCTGGTCCGGATGGTATCCCCGCTATTGTTCTAAAGAGGTGTTCTTCATCGCTGTCAAAACCACTGCGTAAGCTTTTTTATCTGTCCTACTCCTCAGGTCTTGTTCCGAGCGGATGGAAAACTGCATTTGTTCAACATATTCCCAAAAAAGGAGAACCTTCCTCTACCTCTAATTATCAGCTTAAGAAATATCTCGAAGACCGAAAGCTTCTTAATGACCGGCAGTACGGTTTTCGCAACTGGTGATCTCATGGTTCATCTCACAGAACAGTGGAGCAAATCTTTACATCGTTTTGGAGAAAGTAAGATTGTTGCACTTGATATTTCAAAAGCATTTGATAGGGTTTGGCATCACGCTCTCTTATCGAAAATGCTTGTTTTCGGTTTTCATGAATCCCTCCTTCAATGGATTAGTTGTAACCTTTCGGATCGGTTAATACAAGTAGTATTAGATGGATTCAAGTCTGAAAACTACAAAATTAATGCTGGTGTGCCCCAGGGCTCTGTTTTATCTCCAACACTCTTTCTCATTTTTATTAATGATCTCCTCTCTGCAACTTATAATCCAATACATTGTGTCGCTGACGATAGTCATCTTAGCTTTTCATATTTGTTTTCAGATTCACAACTCTCTTCTTCGGATCTGAAACTGCAATGACAAAATATGATAAGCTCATTAAATTCCGACCTTAACAGCATTGTACAATGGGGAATAAGAAACCGCGTGGAATTTAATGCTTCGAAAACCCAATGCTGTCTTGTATCGTTAAAGCGAAATATACCCCCACTGCCATTATCCATAAATGGCACTTGCTTCGAGGAAACTGATCATCTCAATACCCTCGGTATGTGTATCACCAACCACCTTTTGTGGAACGATGCATACGCGATGTCGCCAAAAATGCCGCAAGATGTTTGGGTTTTCTAAGGCGATGCAAAAAGTTTTTCTCCCCCTCTGATCTGGCTGTTATAAGCCTCTTGGATAGTATTGAACGTAGAGCATTTAGATTGATTGGTGATGTAACCATCATAAGATCATTTACGTCACTTGAACATCGTCGAAATGTTTCTTGTCACACCCTCTTACCGTTATTTTAATGGTTTATGCTCTAGAGAAATAGCCAGCTGCATTCGTCCCCTTAAACAGTTCAACCGTAATACTCACGCTTTTAGGAATGCCAATATACCCTCATAGAGATTCGTTCTTTAGCCGGACTATGCGAATGTAGAATGCCTTGCCACACTCTGTCTTTTCCAACTATTGCAATATTCAGGAAATCAAAACCAATGTGCACCGACATCTCCTTTCAATCCCTCTCTCCCTTTCCTAGTGCTCACACTGTATCTACAAAATAAGGGTAATATATCCCTTTGAGGGTGCGCTTATTATAAACAAACAAAAAAAAAACCACAGCAATACAGGCCAAGCAATGCAGTGGAATCCGCTTACACAAGAAGGAAGAAAAGCTGGATGAACAAAAAGCACATGGCGCAGGACAGGAGGAACCAGCGTTACTAGGCAAGAGTTGTAGTGGATCTATGTGCTTTAAAGGGTTTCCAAAGGACTTACCAGGTCGGAGGACATTAGTAAGTAAGTAAGTAAGTGAGCTGACTACTCTGAGGGACTTCCTAGTTTGAAAAGATTGAATAAGATATTGCAAACTTGAAGACAATTCCAAATTGACGGGTTTCTAGATATGGTCAGAGCTATGGAATAAATATAAGGGTATAAAATTCCATTTAAATAAATAATTTGGTATGTCTTTTTATCAAAAGCTTTACTAAAATCTGTTTACTTTATTCTTTTTTGCTAATTGGCTCAGAGCTTAAACGTTGTTTATGATTTATTTATTTTCTTAAAATTCAAGTTCAACGTTGTCAGACAAAACTTGGAATTTTTCACGTTTGTCAAACCTTTAAGACTAATCTGACAACATTGAAATTCTATTGCTTCTCTGACTTGACAAAACATGTTATTGTGTTGAACTCCTTGAGTTCTGCTGGGATCTCAGTAAAATATCTGCGGATACCAAAATGTTTGCAAAACTTGTATTTTACCGCTAAAACAAAAACATTTTGACAGTTGACAGCCTTGAAAAGATAAAAAGGAAACATTATTCCAAAAAAAAATAAAATAGAGCAATCATTTTCTTTTGTAAAATATTATTTTTAACTTCAAAAACAAAATGTAATATTTTCCCTTCTACATAACGCTTACTTCCCCCTCCCATTATCCATAACAGAATAATTTGTTCTATAAACTTTTCACCCCTGTGGATAATATCTTACGAAAAGAAAAAAAAATACAAAATGCTTTTAAGGCTCAAATATCGCCAACACCTCAAAGAAAAATTCTATATATATCCAATTCACAATGTTCTTAAACATAAAGATATGGTCTGGTGTACTTTCGAGATTTCAAAACAAAAAAAAAACGAAAAAACCCCCAAAACGAAAATTCCAAAATTCAATTTACCCATCATCCTTTTTGCTGATGCCTTTGCTTATTTTAGTCAAAAATAATGCGTTGCAGGTCTTAAGCTGATTCTAATCTATTTTTGTCACTTTGAAGATGTATGGACTCGTTTTGCACCATAATCTAACCCCCCTTTCACACTCCCCTGTTTTCAGGACTTACCTTAAGCATTTATAAAGGAATGATACAAAAAGAAAGAAAGAGGGTGGTTTAACCATCACCCATCATATGGGCCTTAGCCTTTTCTTTCTCTCTATGACTTAAAATAACGTTGAGTTACCTTCAAATAGAAATTTAACTCCAACGAAATTTCAGCACTTTGGGGAGTGGTGTGCGCCATTGAAGAATTTTTCGGAAAGGCACAAAAGAGCCGAACTTTTTGGTATACCCCAAAACAAAAAATTGTAGTGTCAACTGGGAAATGGGAAAAAAAACTTAGAAGGACCTTTGCCTTCCTTTAGTTCTAGAATAAGGGAGGTGATTGTATTTTTTTTCGCATTCCTCGAGGGGAGCGTACCTAGGTATGTAATTTACTTAGGAAAACCAACAAAAGCTCTATTATAGAATAAAGATGAATTTTACCAAAATAAAAAGGACGGTTCTACAACAAATTGACTCGGCTTATATGTTTCACAGACACCAACATGATTTTAAGATTCCTGTGATTGTAGCATGAAGTCTTTAATTCGTTCTTTAAAGGAAAAGTGATATTAAACTGACATCGACAACAACTACAATCAATTTTAAAATCTTAAGCTTATCACACAGAAATTTAGAAGCCCTAATATTTACTTGCAACTATTAACTTTCTTCCAGAAACAAAAATCTTCAACAAATTCAAACTTGTGAAATTCTGATGTAGAAAAGAAATAATCTTGTTTCATATAGAAAATGTCATACAAAATTATGTTGCTTCTTCCACACCACATGGTTTATGTAGAAGTACGTTAAAGCAAACTGCTCTGCTAATACCACCGTAGTTGCAGGTTCTAACTTTTCCATTTGACCCCAGATGAGGAATGTCGCAGAATATGCGTTTTTATTTGCACTAAGAGTAGTGAACAAAAGTGAAACATTGCACAAGCACATCATACAAAAAGAAGTGCTTATGCTTAGCTTATATACGAGCTACGATGACGACCGATGTTATACCATAGTGTGAAGCTCTACAATATCCCTACCCCCATGTTTTGTGTCCCTATAGTATTATGGAATTCATACACTAAAAATAACAAATTTAAGAAATTTTCTCAAGCAGCTCATAGAGAAAAAAAAAACAATGATAAAAGTCCTTGTGTTAAAAAAAAAAAAAACGTTTGAAAAGTCAAGCCCGTAGAAGTTGGATGGAGGTATTTTATGGGGGGAAGTGATAACTTGGGGTGCCCCTGATTCCAAAATTTTGAACTTCAATTGTTTTGAAGTCAAGGAAGGTTCTTTTAAACCTCTTGAAACCAAGTGATCCCAAAATAGTAAAACATAGTAAGTAGTAGTTAAGAAGACCAAATTTGTTTCACTAGTTTAGTTGGTAGAATGTGGAGGGAATCCGTCATTTCTCAAGCATTTGAACAAAATTAATACCAGACTCTTTTAATTGCTTACTTTCAGTTTTGATAAGTTCCTCCTTCGTTGGATTTGACAGTTCATTAGAAGTTGTACTAATGGACCAAGTAAGTCAGCAACAAAATATATGTCGGTGTGCCGCAGGGCTTTGTCATCGGTCCAACACTCTTTTTTATATTTATTAATGATCGTCTCTGTCTAGAATTCCGAATCCAATGATATGTTTCGCTGGTGACAAATTATGACAATGATAGCATTTTTTTAAATGAAATAAGAAATCGTGTGAAATTTTAATCTTGAAAAAGTCAATGCTGGCTTTCAACATCTCGAAATTATAGGCAAGTTAATAACTGCCGAAAGGCCAAGAACTGGATGTTTTAGTTTCCTGAGGTGATGCAATCAGGCTTTTTGATCTAGAAATTATCTATACAATTTATAAACGTCCAAATCTTGAGTAAAACATCTTTGGGGATGGATCATCATCATCTGTGCTCCAGTGGCTAACTTCGGTCTCTTGTACAGTACCTTCTTTTTTTTATAATTAGCAAACACTAAAAGGGTTTTTTATACCTTTAATATGCCAAGGACACAGTGTGAGCATTAGGAAAAGAGGGAAGGGTTGGATAGGAGGTGTCGGTGTACATTTTTTTTTAAATTTCTGAACATTGCAATGACAGGGAAAGATAGAGCGTGGCAAAGCGTTCCACATTCGCGTAGTACGGCTAAAAAAAGAATCTCTGTACTTCATAGTACGGCCGAAATTGGGCTCAAGGGTAAACTGATGGGCATTCCTAGAAGCGCGAGTATTACGGTTAAATTGTTTAAGGGGAGGAATGCAACTGGCTATTTCACTAGAGCATAGTCCGTTAAAATAACGGTAAAAAAGGGTGAGGCAAGAAACCTTGCGTCGATGTTCGAGTTATGTAAACGAGTTGATGATGTTAATGTCACTAATCATTTTAAAAGCTCTTTTTTGAATACTGTCCAAGAGGCTTAAATAAGCCTAATGGAGCACCAGCCCAGAGATGAGAGTTCTATTCAAGTTTCGGACGTATATAGGTTTTGAAGATTGTAGCCAGATCAGACGGAGAGAAAAATTTCTTGCAACGTCTCAAAAAACCTAGACATCTTGCGGCATTTTTGGCAACATCGCGTATTTGATCGCTCCACAAAAGGTGGTTGCTGATGCATATTCCGAGGATGTCAAGATTTTACGTTTCGTTGATGCAAGGACAACTCATAGATAGTGGCAAAGAGGTTTTATCTCGCTTTAACGATGCAAGACAGCATTGCGCTTTCGAAGCATTAAATTCCACACGATTTTTTATTCCCCATAGGTCGGAATTTAATGAGCTTATCATATTTGCCGTTGCAGTTCCACATCCGAAGAGGAGGGTTGTGAGTCTTTAAACGAATATGAAAAGCTTAGAGTGCTAACGTCAGCGAAACAATGCATTGGATTAGAAGTAGCAGACAGGAGATCATTTATAAAAATGAGGAAGAGGGTCGGAGACAAAACGGAGCCCTGGGGCACACCAGCGTTTATTTTGAGTTTCAGACTTGAATCCGTAGAAAACAACTTGTATTGAACGGTTCGAAAGAAAATTTCGAATCCAACGAAGAAGAGATTCGTCGATACCGAAAGCACGCATTTTCGATAAGAGAGCTAGATGCCAGACTTTATCAAATGCCTTTGAAATATCAAGTGCAATAATCTTACTTTCTCCAAAACGATGTAAAGATCTGTTCCACTGTTCGGTGAGATGAACCATGATAAAACCAGTGAACCTAATGCTACGAAAGCCGTATTGCCGGTCATTAAGAAGCTTCCGTTCCTCAATATATTTCCTAAGGTGATAATTAATCAGCGTTTCCATGACCTTAGAAAGAAGGGACATTAGTGCAATCGGTCGGTAATTTGTGGGAGAAGAAGATTCGCCTTTTTTTGGAATTGGCTGAACAAATGCAGTTTTCCAACTACTCGGGACGAGCCCAGAAGAATAGGATAGATGGATAGCTTACGCAGTGGTTTTGCTAGCGTGGAAGAACACCTCTTCAGAATAATAGCGGGGATAACATCTGGGCCAGCGGATTTATGAACGTTGAGATCTTTAAGAACTCTTGCCACAGTTCGAGTACGAAAAAAGATTGGTCCATTAGAATCATATCTGGTAAGGTGGAATTTTCGGCGAACTGTCTTGCAAATAAGTTGGTTTTATCAATAGATCTAACTAAAGGAGTGTCATTGACAACAAGTGTAGAAACCGAGGAAGAGGAAGAATTCCTCATATTTTTTACAAATTACCAAAAATTCTTACTGCCTTTGGGACATTGCAGTATTTTTCTCCGTAATTTTTGGTCATGTAAAAATTTGGTCCTTCGAATATAGGAGTTGCAGGCCTTCCTGGCTTGCTTAAACTTTTCAAAGATGAACGTTCAGAATAATTGGTTACAATATTTTGTTTGATGCATGTCCGTCACTTGAAAACCACCTTAATTCCTCTTGTCTCGACCTTCTATTTCGATATTTAATGGGTTATACACAAGTGAAATAGTAAGTTGTATCATTCTTCCTCTAATGTAATTTAACCGAAACATACTCGTGCCTCCAAAAATGCCAACTAAATCATAATTTGTAATATTTCGAAGTAAAGAGCTTCGTTCTTAACCCGTGCTTCATGAATGTAAAACGTTTTACTGTCTTTTCCTGTCATTTCAATATTAAGGAACTCTAAGACAATGTGCTTACACTTTTTTTGAAACCCTCTCTTCTTCCACAGTAACTTTGTCATAATAAGGGTACCAAAGACCCCTTTAGAGGTTAGTTATTACTAAAGAAAAAGTTTGTCCGAAGATATTTTTCTAATTAACAAATTTTTAAAATCTAGCTACGCACTTGCCCTTATTTCATATAACCTTGCCAGATAGGCAGGTATAGCTTTTGTTATAATATCACCTTCATCCCCTTCGGCAGTGCGCGGCGTATTCTTAACTATTTTCAATAGAATAACTTTTGATGTCAACACTCAAGAGTGGTGTTATTCTATGTCACTTTGATGATTTATTTTTATGTTTTAAAACAACGAAATAAAAAAAACGAATTCGAAAACAGAAAAATGAAAAGAAGATGAAAGTGTGATATACAAAGGGAAAGGCAGGTCTAAAGTGCGAGAGAAAGAAACAGAGCTGCTAAAGTGGATGATGGATTTTTGACATCACACCTAAAAGAAAATTTTCTAGGTAAATGCCATTTAGATACAATAAGAATTTTGAGTTTCAATCTACGGCAAGAATTGAATGTAAGTACTGTTTTTTTTTTTAAGCTAAATGAGATTGGTATTAAGCTTTATCCTTACTTCCTGCCTGCCTTCCTTCCGTCATCGCATCATTGTACACAAAGTCTTCGTCGTCTTCATCTTCGTCGTCGTCATCATTTTCGTCTTTTATTTAGGTATAAGTTGATTCTTTCTCTGATGATTCTAAATCTCAGCCAAAAACAGAGATTGACACTTCCTGATAGGATTTAAAAAGTTTGTATGTTTGTGTGTGCAGGAAGAAATGTTCAAGGGTTTTCTTTTAAAGCAAAGAAACAAACAAAGTTAAGGAATTTACTTTACTTTTTTTCTTTAAACTTATATTCACATATTCCTCAATGCTTCTTTAAAGATTGTGTTATGTGTGTGGAGAGGTGTAAAGACATTCTTATCCTTGAAAATTAGGAACATTATTAAGGCTTTATATAGTTATACCAAATGAATATGAAAAACAATGCTTTAGGAAGAACATTGTTTGACAAGAAAGTCCTTAACTAAATTTCTAGCGGCTTATACAGACTTATATCAATAATTTATTTATTTAACTCTATTTGAAGTTTTGAAAAACCTAGAACGAACATTTATGTATGGTTATGAATCAATCAATCAATTATTAATTGGTGCTGTTTTCAAATCTCAACTCTGATATTATCAAATTCAGAATTTGAAACCGTGAATTCGTAATAAACAAACATTTCTTTAATACCGTTTTGGGTTTTGTATTAATAACCATTTTAACATTATGTAAATGCTGCAGCTTTTAAAGTTAATGTAACACAGATGACACCTTAGAACTAATGCAGAATTTTTTAAAAATAAATAATATTTTGATAACATTTAAGCAAAATATTGAAGTACAAGATTGTAGATTTGGAAAAAACATTTAGAATTTTATTAAAACAAAAAAAAAAAAATCGTAAATTTAAATAGTCTCAAAAAAGAAAGATCCGTTTTTTCACATTTTAAAAAGCTGCATCTAAAAAATCTGAAATGATAGATTGATTTTGAAGTCGGATTAAAACTAAGGCTATCAAAAATCAAGAAAAAAAGGCTGGGATGCGACCCACACTGATAACTTCCCATCCAGTCTGTCGATTTGCTTAAAAGTTTGTCTATATTTACTCGTATCAATTTTTAACAAATAAGCGTATTATTTTTTTATAGATTTTATTTTTTTATGACAAAAAAAAAAGTGTTGGATTTTAATACAAAAATTACTGAATATCGAAAACAATATTTTCTGTGAAATGACAAAAGTTTGAAGGTAATATTTATAATTTTTGAACAGCTATTTGAGTCGAAAGTAAATTTTTACCAAGTTTTAGTATTGATTTTTTTTTTTTAGTTTTATTTTTTTGTAAAAAAAACTTTCAATTCGATTTTTTTCAAAATGTTACTGAATGTTGACAATAATCATTTTTGCAAGATAAAAGTAAATTAAAGCCAATATCTCAAATTTTTCAAAAGATATTTGAGCCGAAAATCAATTTTTACCAACTTTGAGTAATACTTTTTTAGATTTTTAGTTTTTTTATAAAAAAACTGTCAATTCGTTTTTTCTCAAAATTTTATCAGACGTCAAAAACATTATTCTTTGTTGGACAAAATTTTTTGGGGATGAAATCATATTTTAGTCGTAAAATTTTGGAGGTGGCAAATTTTTTTTTCAGTTTTTTTGATTTATAAAATAAAACCCTTAAATAGTTTTTTTTTTCAAAAAATATATTTCTCTGATATCGCGTTACAATTTATTATATAAAATTTAATTCAAGGCTCTAGCGTTTTTGGTTCCTAAGATATTTAGGGTTAACCAAAATTTTCAATTTTTTTAAGGTAAGGACGACGAACAAAACGTCACGACGTATAGACGTTCGGACGTACAGACGTACGGACCTACGGACGTACGTACACACACACGCACAGACATCTCTCTAAAAATCTTTTATTTCGACTCTAGGGACCTTGAAACGTAGAGAAATGTCAACATTTTTAATTTGACAAATCGGACCCATTACAATAACTTCCTACGGGAAGTTTATAAATTTGATTGCCATCGACAGAACTATATTGACCAGTGTAATTCTTTGGTCAATTCAAAATCTGGTCATCTATAACGTTTTTCGAAATCAAATCGTGAACTTTTAACACCGCTTCAACGGGAAAACCGATTGTGTAACGATTTTGGCACGAGCTGTCTTGTTGAAATTACATCATCGGTGACTCTATCTATAACATCTAATTTGGGTTAAACAAATTTAAGAGCTATTTTAGTAGGTTACTTACGAGTAGCTCTAAACTGAGGCGTTTCGAGAAATAGGTTTTTTTTTGAATATCCCGCTTTTAGGCCAGCTTTACTTTTGAAACTAACACCTTTTGACATTTGTTAAGTTTAAATAAAATCAATAGTAAACCGGAATAAAATTTTCAAAATTTACTGCAAAACTTATGAAAATTTGTTGCAGAAATACTGCAGTATTAAAAAATAAGGAAGCATAACAGTCCGTAGAAAAACTAAGACCTAATCACTTGCAACGCTCAACAATTCCTGTATGATAGTCATTTCGGTGATAGAGGGGATCTAAACTTGTCAAATCTAGAATCGAATCTGAACCGCTAATTTGAGAAATCACTTTTTATGAAAAGTACTTCTCTTGGATTATTTGTCAATTCCTCGCAACGGGCAGTACCAGTGATTAAGTTTTAGTAGCACAAGCATAACAGCCCTACGCCATAAGGCATAACCATCACACCACAGGTAGCATTTACGAAAAATAGGTACATATGTCGTTTACTTGTCGATCGATATGCAAGAAGATTATGTACATTTTTATCGGAAAAACATTTGCAGTTCTGAGGCGCATTTTTATCTCGAAAGCTTATTTAGAATTGCGACTTTTGTGGCTCGGAAAATCCCAGAATGATTGTGACAAATAAAACTAAGTGGCGTGACTGAACGTTACTTTTTAAAAATCTTGCTGCTATAATACTGAAAAGATCCCAATACCGAGCTCTCATTAGTAAGTTTTTACGACTAGAAATACATCCAATATAACTATGGGCACGCTGCCACATGAGTAACGAAACACGAAAAAGTAGCCATTCAACAAATTTTCTGAAAAGCTGATCAAAATTGACCCCAGATATTTTGATACATTTCTCTCGATCAATACATTTCTCTCGATAGATTCAAAGCTTTAAATGTGGAATTGTTCTACCTGGTCTTTGAAAATTTCATAAAAATAGTAGCCGAGGCGTCCATTTCGCTAATATTGTATTTCATAATTAAGACAGAATTTGTCTTTGCCTACTATTCGTTGTGATTAATTGTGTCCTGTTTTTAGAAATGGACAAGATCTTGGAGGCATACAGCCTCGACTATAAAAGATGTTGTTTGTGTGGTAAGCCGCATTAAGCAAATTCAATTTTAAAATTTGGTTACCGACACATGCGAGTAAATTTCTGAAAAAATTATTAAAGCTCTGACGGAAAGTATCGTTTTCAACCATTGACCGTCGCGTCGTTTAATTATAAAAAGATGAACAGTACCATGAAAGTGTTAAGAATTTACTTAAGACGTATAACTCAAGAAAAGAATGGGATTCATATCAAGGACGAAGCACAATCTTTATTTGATATACCTGCATGTAAATGTGAGAACCTAGATTCGTGTAAATGTGCGAAAGATCTTAAAGTGCCAATTTTGGAGAGATAGTTTTTTATTGATTAACATAGAAACCGAAAAATTACCATTGGTAATATTGACATTAAAACTTCTATAAAAACACCAAGAAATAGAAGCAGATTGAAAGCAGACAGCAGAAGCACTTTCATGAGCATTAGGCTTATTTGTGTAATAATATTATGTTGATAGAGTTTTCATGTGATGAAGAACCGGAGCTTCAAATTGAAGAAGAGATATCTTCTGAAATGGATCCATCTACATCATCGGCAAGACTGCCTGAAGATAAAACTCACAGGAACATTTTTAAATCTTCGATGTCTACTGTTGCTTATAGCGTTGATAGATACGGAGGCGTTTCAGATAGGGTTACAGCAGTAATCGTAACTGCAACACTTCAAGACATTACAAAGAAAAAAGCTGATAATGTTGTAGATTGAAACAAAACAAGGCGAGTTTGCGAAAAGGAAAGGAATTTTCTAGTCAAGTAGCCTTTAGTGAAAGAATATCCGTTTGGACTGTATTTTGATAGAAGAAAGGTTAAAACTCTTTCAATGATAGATTCTTCTAGAAGAAAAATCGTTTCCGAGGAGCATATAAGTCTAGCCAAGGAGCCAAACTTCGAATACATGGGACACATTGTCCTTATCGAGCGGAAAACCTATCAATTAAAGAAACCAGATAAAAGACTTCTTAAATGAAAAGGGTGTGGACTTAAATAAGTTTGTTGTTGTTGGATGTGATGGAACCGCTGTCGATACAGACTTCAAAGAAGGTGTAATAAGATGCCTAGAACAACAAAGACAGAGACTATTGCAGTGGTTTATTTGCCAACTACACGCTACTGAACTTACATTGAGACACTTATTTTAGAATCCTTGATAGTGTTAAGACTGGACCCCGAAACTTTATGAGACCAATCAGAAAAGACTTGCGTTTAGTAGATTTTAAATCAATGAGCTGTGAACTGCCAGATATATTGAATGCAAACGATCAAAGCACCGATCAATCATACCACTTTCAGATTTATACCACTAATAACTCTGGGGATAAAAATCTTTCGAAAAACAACCCGGTAAATTTTTCATTCCAGACGGCCTAAGACGGCAAATAGAATTCTGAATTGGAAAGGAATGGTTTTTTAGGGCATCCACAATATATACTACTTGGGATGTTAGCAGACGAACGGGAATTAATATAGATGTTTGCTTTAAGGAGAATTCTAAAATGAAGAGGCTCGTCGTATTTTGGTTTAAGAATATTTAAAAATCCAGACATCAATTTCAATGCAAAGGACTACATCGATTTAAGGGGGTATTCTGGTCTAGAGACATGAATTTTAGGTAATTTTTGAAGTGCTGTAGAAAAAAGCAAGCAACAATTTTACCATCAATTTTTGTATACATTATTTATTTACATTTAGGAAGAAGAAAAAAAAATAAAAAAGTAAAAAAAAAATAAAAATTCCGTTAGTTATCAGCTGATGAAGTGGTGCGTCTCAAAAATTTGGGGCGTGACCATACCCACGATTTTAACTCTCCTAGAAATCTGAAATCAAAAACTAAAAATGATTATTAATCTACAATAATGTCGCAACGTCTGGAACTACGGAAAAGTTACAAACATTATTTTTTACAAAATGGCGACTGTCTAAAGAAAAATAAAAAAAAAATTACCATTTTTTTGAACATTCTTCGATTTGTTAAAAATAGTAAAAATGAAAATTGGGGCATGGCCGTAGTTCCGGACGTAGACAAGTCCCTAAAGAAGACTCTCTTAAAATTTCAAGTAAATCGGTTCGGCAGAACCTGAGAAATCGTGGGTATCAGATTCAAAAAGACAGTTCTGAGAAAAACGCGTTTAAAGTACCCATTATGTCTTTTGTTCTATTAGTTGCAGCCCAACCGATTTGGATGGCTGATCAGCAAAATACTTATTTCTCCGAAAATAATTTGAATTTGGGGAAATCCTCTCGTAGACATATTCTTAAATAGTTAAACTATGAAAATATGAAGAGAAAAAAAAAT
>NC_079149.1:27201476-27251763 GCF_945859685.1 Eupeodes corollae | reverse complement strand
TACTCGAACTGTGGCGAGAGTTCTTAAAGATCCCAACATTCATAAATCCGCTGGCCCAGATGTTATCCCCGCTATTATTCTGAAGAGGTGTTCTTCCACGCTAGCAAAACCACTGCGTAAACTTTTCCATCAATCCTATTCGTCTGGGCTCGTTCCGAGTAGTTGGAAAACTGCATTTTGTCAGCCAATTCCAAAAAAATGTGAATCTTCTTCTCCCACAAATTACCGACCGATAGCACTAACGTCCCTTCTTTCTAAGGTCATGGAAACGCAGATTAATTATTATCAGCTTAAGAAATATCTTGAGGAACAAAAGCTTCTTAATGATCGGCAATACGGCTTTCGTAGCAATAGGTCCACTGGTGATCTCATGGTTCATCTCACCGAACAGTGGAACAGATCTTTACATCGTTTTGAAGAAAGTAAGATTATTGCACTTGATATTTCAAGGGCGTTTGATAAAGTCTGGCATCTTGCTCTTTTACCGAAAATGCGTGCTTTCGGTATCGACGAATCTCTTCTTCGTTGGATTAGAAATTTTCTTTCGAACCGTTCAATACAAGTTGTTTTGGACGGATTCAAGTTTGAAACTCAAAATAAACGCTGGTGTGCCCCAGGGCTCCGTTTTCTCTACGACCCTCTTCCTCATTTTGCTTCTTCTGTCTGCTTCTTCTAATCCAATACATTGTTTCGCTGACGATAGCACTCTTAGCTTTTTATATTGGTTTCCAGACTCACAACCCTCCTCTTCGGATGTGGAACTGCGACGGCAAATATGATTACCTCATTAAATTCCGACCTGCACAGCATTGTACAATGGGGAATAAAAAATCGTGTGGAATTTAATGCTTCGAAAGCGCAATGCTGTCTTGCATCGTTAAAGCGAGATAAACCCTCTTTGCCACTATCTATGAGTGGCACTTGCATCAACGAAACGGAAAATCTTGAAATCCTCGGAATGTGCATCAGCAACCACCTTTTGTGGAGCTATCATATACGCGATGTTGCCAAAAATGCCGCAAGTTGTCTAGGTTTTTTGAGACGTTGCAAGAAATTTTTCTCTCTGCCTGATCTGGCTACAATCTACAAAACCTATATACGTCAGAAACTTGAATATAACTCTTATCTCTGGGCTGGTGCTCCAGTAGCTTATTTAAGCCTCATGGACAGTATTCAAAAAACAGCTTTTAAAATGAGTGGTGACATTAAATCATCAACTCGTTTACATCACTCGAACATCGACGCAAGGTTTCTTGCCTCACCCTTTTTTACCGTTATTTTAACGGACTATGCTCTAGTGAAATAGCCAGTTGCATTCCTCCCCTTAAACAATTTAACCGTAATACCCGCGCTTCTAGGAATGCCCATCAGTTTACCCTAGAGCCCAACTTCGGCCATACTATGAAGTACAGAGATTCTTTTTTTAGCCGTACTACACGAATGTGGAACGCCTTGCCATGCTCTATCTTTCCCTGACATTGCAATGTTCAGAAATTTAAAACAAATGTACACCGACACCTTCTATCTAACCCTTCCCTCTTTTCCTAATGCTCACACTGTGTGTTTGGCATATTAAAGGTATAAAAAACCCTTTTAGTGTTTGCTACTTATAAAAAAAAAATGTGGTTTTCTATAATAAATTGTTATTAATATTAACATCTAGATTATTTAAATATAAAAAAGAGGCTGTATTGCGACCCACACTGATAACTTCCCATCCCGTCTGTCGATTTTTCTTGCTTAAAAGTTTGTCTATTTGTACCAAATTTACGTACTATTTTTTATGAAAAAATAAACTGTTGGATTTTTATATAAAAATTACTGAATATTAAAAACAATATTTGCTGTGAAATAAAATTAGTTTGAAGCCAATATTTCAAATTCATTTATTTATTTTTATTTATTTTTTTCAAAATTTGTCCAAATGTTGAAAACAATATTTCTTATAAGTAAACATTAGTAAGAAGCTATTATCTAAAATTTTTGAAAAGATATTTGAGTCGTAAAATTTTGGAGGTGACACATTTTTTTCCGTTTTTTTGATTTATAAAAAAAAAAGTTAAATGGATTTTTTTTTTCAGAAAATATTTTTTTTTGATATCACGTTACAATATATTATATAAAATTTAACTCAAGGCCCTAGCATTTTTGGTTCGTAAGATATATTAAGGGTTATCCAAAATGTGCACCTTTTTTTCAAACTGCTATGGTAAAAAAACCACCCAAGCAATTATCTTGAAAACCCTTTCTGCATCTTTCTGCCTTATTATCTGTATGACAAAAATTATTTGAAATCGATATCTCTTTTGGTTCTTGAGCTATTGATGACGAAAAAAACGTCGCGAATGTACGTACACACACACGGACAGACATCTTTCTAAAAATCTTTTATTTTGACTCTAGGGGCCTTGAAACGTCGAGAAATGTCAAAATTTTCAATCAATCGGACCCATTACAATAATTTGCTAAGTTAATAATAAGTTCAATCAATAATTAAATATTTAAAACAATCTAAGTTGTATTGTAATCTATCCAGTGGTTCGAATGAAAAATTTTGATATTTCTAATTTCTGCATGTTTTAAGTTCCATACGAAAAAGTCATCATATTGACTATATTGGTAGTCAATTTTTAGCCGATATTAGCGATAGTCAATAGAACAATGTTTTAACAATTTGGTTGTCAGCATGACAACTGTTGTAGTCAATACGACAACTGAGGAAGTCAATACAACAACTGCGGTAGTCAATATGACAACTGCTACGGTAGTCAATACCACAACTGTGGTAGTTAATATGGCAGCTTGTTCAAAACCGTAATCTAATTTGGCTACTGGATAGTCAATATAACAATTTTAGATAGTCAATTTTGGTAGTCGATATGACAATCAAATTGTCATATTGACTACCGAAGTTGTTCTATTGAATACTCTTGTTGTCAGAGTGACTATTCAAAGTTGACAATCGAAAATTGTTATATTGACTATTCAGTAGTCAATTTTCTAAAATAAGGCTGTTATATTGACTATTTTGGCAGTCAATCCGACAAGTTGGCCAAATTTCAAGTTGAAGTACGTAGATTCTCTGTAGAATCCCTGAGTTCATTATTGATTTTGCGTGCTAAACAATCAAGTATATTTTTAAAAACTAATTAAAGGATAAAATTACAACTAATTAAAGTATCAAGGTCTTGTATTTCTTCTATAATATGACTTAACCAAATCTTCCTTAGAATCACAAATTCACAACACAAGCATATGAAATTCATATTTCAAACGAAAAAATTCCTGCAATCGAAGCAATTACAATAAATTTTTCATCCATCAATAAGCACAAAACATTATTTTGATCATTAAGTCACATATAATATTACATAGATAGATATTGAAATTCAAAATCGTTAATAATAATGTTTGTGATGAAATTCTAGTAAATGTTAACACGTTAGCCGTAAGCGTTAGTGACAAGGTCTATTTAAAGGTAAAATGAGGAAATCGATATGAGCAATGAGCATCATCAACATCATCAACTTCATCATCATCTTCAGGACGTAGAAAATTCCATTTCCATTTATAAATGAATTTCCTTTGAATGCAATTGGCATTAACGTTAGGCACATCAAAATTCGTTAACAGGAAAAGCCTATAATTAAATCTATAACTGGGAATCTTAACTGCAAAATGAGACCAATTATAACTTAGATTCCATGATTATTCCATATAAAAGTTATTACTATATCCATCAGAACTATGCCTAAAACATCTTTTGGGTGAAATAACAAAAGTTGGTAGGATCCTTAGAAGGTTAAAGTTGAACTGATTTATTTATGAATTTCATAGGGAATTAGTACGAACCGAAAAGAAGTATTAAACACATTTTGAGTTCGAGACTTATTAAGTAAAAACCTTGATTAACTAAATTTTTATTTAGAAAAGTTCACAAAGTATTCATTCTAAAATTATTGAAGTCTTAACTTTTTTCGAGATTTTTAAACCAATTTTGTGGAATTTAATGTAAGAAAACTTGTCTGATTGGATTTTTTCTTAAACTATATATTATGTTAATAATATTATTTTGTGTAAGAAAATTTAGATTGAAGTCAATTTATTTCTTAGAACTTAAGATATTTTAGTCGCAAATTAATTTTCATTTATTTTTAGAACTTTTTAACTCAACATACGAAGTTATTGTAATCGATCCGATTTGTCGAATTGAAAGTTTTGACATTTCTCGACGTTTTAAGGTCCCTAGAGTCGAAATAAATTATTTTTAGAGAGATGTCTTTGCAAGCGTGTTCGTCCGTATGTCCGTAAGTTGCTGAAGTTTTTTTCATCGTCCATAGCTCAAGAATTAGAAGATGAATCGACTTTAAACAAATGTTGTTATAAAGGTAATAATTCAGAAAGATGCAGAAAGGACTCTCAAAAACATTGCAAATTTGCTAAAATTGCAAATTTTTTTGACCATAGCAATTTAAAAAAAGGTAACAATTTTGGTTAACCCACAATATTTACGACTGTTAGACACTTGAATTAAATTTTGAATTATAATTAAACAAGTATATTTTTTGGAAAAAATCCCAAGTGAAGTCAAGAAAATATTTGTCACCTCGAATATTTTACGAACAAAAAATAATTGTATCTCCAAAACAATTTTATGTTACGAAGAATAACGTTTGACACCTGATATAATTTTAAAAGAATCGAATTAACAGTTTCTGAAACCTTTTTTTTTATAAGAAATATTTCGGAAGAACAATCAATGGGGAATATTATGCCAACTTATTGAACCGATTCAATGACGATTTGGAAAAAAAAACTGACCTCATTTGGCCAAGAAAAAAGTTCTTTTCCACCAAGACAATTCTAGGGTGCACACATGTGCATTTGCGATGGCAAAAATGTATAAATTGGGCATCCACCCTATTCTCCATATTTGGCTCCGAGCGACTACTTCTTGTTCCCAAACCTGAAGAAATGGCTTGGTGGAAAAGATTTGACTCCCATGATGAAGTCATCTCGCAAACAATGGCCTATTTTGAGGACCTCGACAAATCATTTTTTTGGAAGGGATACAAAAATTGGAGAAGCGTTGGACAAAGTGTATAGAACTCAAGGGAGACTACGTTGAAAAATAGAATTATTTTATATCAACAAATCTGTGTTTTATTCTAAAAGTCACGTACTTATTGACTTGCCTTCGTAAAATTGGTAAAAAGTGATCATTAACAAAAGTATATTTTAAAATCAAACTATTTCATCATATGCAAATTATTTTTGGTAATTTTTAGAATAATTTAACCGACAACTTTTTCAACAAAGCATGAAAACCTACAAGCTTTTAGGCCAGACAAATCGACAGACAGGATGGGAAGTTATCAGTGTGGCTTGTAGCCTCTTTTTTTATAAATCACTATTTATCGAAAATGCCATTATCGTTAAAAAAATATTCTGATTGTAATTTAGGTTTTTGTTCGTTTTTAATTTATAAACTGTTTATTAAATTTTTGCTACGTTCGTACAAAGCATAACGTATTAATATATAAATTAAAATAGATTTGAAATTGATAGAATTTTTTGTTGATAGATATTTCTGGTAAACCAAATTGGGGACATATTTTTAATTTGACTTAAGAAGTTATTGTAAGCAGTCCGATTTAATGAATGAAAACATTCAAGTTTGTCGAGTTTTCACGGATTTAAAAAAAAATTGAAAGCATTTATTTTACGGAATCGGGTGACCCACTTTTTTCGACGATGGTAACAACATCGTAATGTCATGTTTGATTACAATCTTGAGTTCGCAATTGTATACAAATGTAAAACTTGTATAAAAAGTATGCAATTGTTTTGACCCCAAATATCTCACGACTACCAAATCGGTATGAACTAAAAATACTTAAATTAAAAGACAAACTTAAAACAAATATTTTAGTATCAACAAAATATATTACCCCCAGAATATTTTAATTCAAACCAGAATCTTTTGGAATTTAAAGAAAATTCTAATGGAAAATTTATTTACAGTAAGAACTACTACCAAAAATTGGTTATCGAATATCTTGACAAACAATACAAATTCTGTAAAAAATTAACAAAATATTAATAACAACATTTCGTATAAGATTTCAAAATGTTAAATCAATATTATTCTGATTTCTTACAATATTTGATTCGAAAATCGTTTTTTATCAGATTTTTGTTGTTTTCTACCAATCTTAAAGCGTCCAGAATTTCTTTATAACAGCTAAGCATAAAAATTTAATTTTATGCTGCAAAGTTCCCCAAATGACAATGTGACTTATTGCTATTATTTTAAATGTCGATCAGGGTGGGTTGCATCGGAACCTATATTTTGAATTTTGTAAATTGTAAAATATTCTTGCTTCTGCTGACTGTTGATGTTTTTTTTATGTGATTTTGTTTGAAGTCGATATTTTTGTTGGTCCTTAGAAGATTAAAGGTATCCCAAATCCATAAGTAAAATGTTTGCAGTATTTCTTGTACAATTTATTTTATGTTGAAAAAAAACAACTGTTACAAAAAATGTAAATTTATTCCGAGGGTTTTATAAATTTGTATCTTAAATTTTGCAAGCTGAAAAAAAGTTAATTTGAAAGGGTTAGGTAAGGTTAGGAATAGTCCATTTATGTTCTGGTAGTGATAAAGTCTTAGTGAATATGCCAAACTTTTCCAAAGTATGTTGTCTAAGCCAAGTCATTTGTTCCAAAATATCTAAAAAGTAGCCTGCTTATTTATAGGCAAGTTTTTTCGAAAACATTTCAAAAGATCATACAAAGTTTTTTTTATTGACAGTTTCGAAAACAGTTTAACATTTTTCTAGAATCTGACTCTAACTGGTATAAACGCAAAAAAAAATGTTTCAACTAATATTTACCTTTTTTTAAAAATATTGTCAGAAAATCATAAAAAACTTAATTTCAAGGGTTTAGAGCTATTTCTATCAATAATGCTCAACTTTAAGCAAACTTTAAAATCTATAATTAAAATCGTTTTTTAGTATTATAGCACTTAACATTTAAAAAAAAAAAACAGGCAACTGCCTAGTCACTGATAAAGCTTCGGTTCCCATCGATCACCAAAATCAAGCATCAGTGAGTGTGGTTAGTAGAAAGATGGAGGACCGTCTCGAAACCTACTGCATGCTGTTGTCTTGTGTTCTTTCTTTCTGTCTGTTGTTCTTTCTCTTCTGTCCTTTTGTCTTGTATTAATGTCTTGTTAACTTTCCATAGGAAGTTATTGTAATGGGTCCGATTTGTCAAATTGAAAATTTTGACATTTCTCGAAGTTTCAAGGTCCCTAGAGTCAAAATAAAAGATTTTTAGAAAGATGTCTTGTAACGTGATAAAAAACAGGCATATTTTTTGAAAAAAAAAAATCAATATAACGGTTTTTTTTATAAATCAATAAAACTAACAAAAAAAAATGTGTCACCTCTAAAATTTAACGACTGAAATATGATTTCATCTCTAAAACAATTTTGTGCAACGAAGAATAATGTTTTTGACATCTGATAAAATTTTGAGAAAAATCTAATTGACAGTTTTTTTTATAAAAAATAAAAATCTAAAAAAAACTTACTTAAAGTTCATAAAAATTGAATATCGATTCAAATATCTTTTCAAAAACTTGAAATTTAGGCTTCAAACTTATTTTATCTTAAGAGAAATATTGTTTTCAACATTCTGCAAAAATATTGAGAAAAATCGAATTGACAGTTATTTTACAAAAAATAAAAGCCTAAAAAAAATTAATACAAGTTGGTAAAAATTGGTTTTCGACTCAAATGTCTTTTAGAAACTTTGAGATAGTAGCTTTAATTAACTTTTATCTTTCAAAAAATATCATTGTCAACATTCAGTAAAATTTTGAAAAAAATCAAATTGACAGTTTTTTTACAAAAAATTAAAAACAGAAAAATATTAACAATGATTTTCGACTCAAATATCTTTTCAAAAATTTAAAATATTGGCTTTAAACTTATTTTATCTTATAAGAAATATTGATTTCAACATTCGATAAAAAAGTTTTTTTACAAAAAAATAAAACTCTAAAACAAAAACCATACTAAAACTTGGTAAAAATTTACTTTCGACTCAAATAGCATTTCAAAAATTAAAAGTATTGGTTTCAAATTTATTTTGTGTTTTAAGTATAGTTACATTTTTTTCAAAAAATATTGTCAGAAAATCATAAAAAACATACTTTTAACTCAACTTTAAAAAAACTTTCAAATCGATTGTTCTATAATTAGAAGCTTAGACACTCTCACAGACTTTCACTTTATATTTACTTCAAATGGTTACAACTTGACAATTTGTTGTTAATGTATATTTTAAAATTTTAATTAAATGTTTAATTCGTTATTTCTTATGAAAGACACAAAATCGGCATTAGTTTTGCAATATATTAGTTTTTCCTCCATTTTTTATTTTAATTCATTCTTTTTATTCAATAATTTAGTAGAAATTGGTTTTTGTTTTCTATCCACGTCAAATTTTGAACAATTAAAACAAGAACTTCTTACTTTCAGTTCTGAACTTCTTGAACAGAATTCTAGCCTTATTTACATCAAAATAAAGAAAAAGAAATCATTAATTCCATTTCAATAGCTAAGTGAAAGTTGTAAACTCTGAAGTTGAGGGACCATAAAAACAAAACCCAGAGTTGAAAATAAAAATTCTCAAGTTACGTTCAACTTTGACTGAAAAAAAAATAAAGTATTCTTTATTATTTTAAATGCCAGTTGTGTCATATGAATTCAGGAATTCAGGAATGGTGATTTTAATTAAGTAAAATGTTAACAGACATCAAGATAATAAAATCAGAGTAACTAACTTAATTGTCTATAAAATTTTACAAAATCGATGACCATTTTACGGTGAATTTAATTTCAGCGTAATCAACCATTTATATCATTTCTTTGTTACTTGTATAGTGGTTTCCAAAAGGTCTTGGAAAATTGGAGTAATAGAAAACGCTACGGTGAACCCAGCCAAACCAACCAATAAAATGACTTTTTGTTCCGAAAGTAGTAAATTTGCTTATTATATTACGTTTTTGAAAAGATACCTGCATCTGACTTTAGTTATTCTTCTGTTTTTTAGTCTTGAAGTGGTATTGACCACGTACTATTTCAAAATAGTTTATTTTTTCACACATCACAGAGCTACTTTTTAAATAACTTGAGTTCGGCTTAGATTGGTTTTCTAAAGAAAACAGAAAATCAAATATTTTCTCAAGAGGATAGTCCAGTTGGTATTCCAATTTTCCAATTTCAAAAAAAAAAAAGAATGTGATGAATTTTCACCCCAATTCACCTCTAGTCCAGTTCGCATCTGTAAACAGTTTTCGATAAACTACTTGAACATAATCAAATAGAGAAACACAAATAATACCAATCACAACAGTACCCATACAAAGATTTAAAGAAAATAAGTTAACAAAGGAAAATCATCTCATCACATCAACATCAATATCAACATTAACATCACCATTTCCATCAACTACTTCACCATTTCTCACACACACAGGACAACATCATAGGGATTTTCCATTGAATTTACAATTTACATTATATGTCTTTTGTTGTCATATGAAAATCCAATTTTCCATTTGAAAGGTAGGTGTACTTGAATTTTTCTGCCTAAGCTATGTTAAGTTTGAGCTGAGGACGACTCTTCAGTTTGAACACTCAATTGTCAATCACACAAACGCACATACGAGTAAAAGTTAAGGTACACAACTTAAATAACATAACATGGTCCAGACTCCTCCAGAGGGCTATCTCTCTCAATCTCACCTGCCATTGACATATTTTAAACGCATAGTACCAATATAGGAAGAGTAAAGGACAGTCCTATATGGTGAGGTGCGGTAATATATTACAGTGGGATTCTCACATTGATGACTCAAAATTCCACTTGAAATTTTTTAGGATTCCCCAACAAAAACATGAACAACAGCAAAACATAAAGTCCTTTTGGCACACCATTCAAGGGCCATCAAATCAGAGAATGTTAATTCCCTTGATTATGAAAGCACTTTTAACAATAAAGCATGCATTCATAACTTGTCGCTAAAATACATAATCAAAATCTCGTATCTATAAAGCGGAAGGTTTTCAAATTATTTAAATAAAGACCGAGCCTAATTTGTAAGTTGAAAGTTATAACACTTGAGATAATTCCCCAGCATTATTTGCTATCTAAGAGAATCAGATAAATATGTGAAAATTATCGAAAGCCTAACTACTTGCTACACTAGTAGCTTTAATGGGGGACTTTGAACCTCATTGGAAAAATTTTAAGTCTTTGAAATAGTAAAAGTAAAGTATTAAACTTTCAAAACTTGATCGATGGACCGTTCATTATGCCATTCAGCATTTCATTAAATAAATGATATCTAGTATGACTCATCTGGGAATGGAAACGGTAATCCTGAATAGGGTTACAAGTATTAAAATCAAGGTTAAATCATGGTTCGATTCGAGCTGCAAAGAGGTAATCAAGGAGAAAGAGTTGAGCTTACGGTGTTTTAAAGACAACCCAACTGAGGAAAACCGGAAAAAGTTTAAGCAAGCCAGGAAGGCCTGCAACGTCCATATTAAAAGGACCAAATTTTTACATGACCAAAAATTACGGCAAAAAATACTGCAATGTCCCAAAGGCAGTAGGAATTTTTGGTCATTTGTAAAAAACATGAGGAATTCTTCCTCTTCCTCTTCCTCGATTCCTACGCTTGTTGCCAATGCCACTCCTTTAGTTAGCTCTATTGATAAAGCTAACTTATTTGCAAGGCGGTTAGCCGAAAATTCCACCTTACCAGAAAGCGTCATGACATCTTTTTTCGTACTCGAACTGTGGTGAGAGTTCTTAAAGATATCAACATTCATAAATCCGCTGGCCAATAAGGTATCCCCGCTATTATTCTGAAGACGTATTTTTCCACTGCGTAAGCTTTTCCATCTATGCTATTCTTCTGGGCTCGTTCCGAGTAGTTGGAAAACTGCATTTGTTCAGCCAATTCCAAAAAAAGGCGAATCTTCTTCTCCCACAAATTACCGACCGATTGCACTAACGTTCTTTCTTTGTAAGGTCATGGAAACGCTGATTAATAATCAGCTAAAGAAATGTCTTGAGGAACGGTAGTTTCTTAATAACCGACAATACTGATTTCGTAGGAATTAGTCCACTAGCGATCTGATGGCTCATCTCACCGGAGAGATTATCAGATATTAAAATCGTTTTGGAGCAAGGAAGATTATTGCACTTGATATTTGAAAGGCATTTGATAAAGTCTGGCATCTTGCTCTCTTATTGAAAATGTGTGCTTTCGGTATCGACGAATCTCTTCTTCGTTGGATTAGAAATTTTCTTTCGAACCGTTCAATACAAGTTGTTTTGGACGAATTTTAGTCTGAAACTCATTAAATAAACGCTGGTGTGCCCCAGGGCTCCGTTTTGTCTCCGACGCTCTTCCCCATTTTTATAAATGATCTCCTGACTGCTACTTCTAATCTAATACATTGTCTAGCTGACGATAGCACTCTTAGCTTTTCATATTCGTTTCCAAACTCACAACGCTCTTCTTCTGTTGTGAAAGTGCGACGGCCAATATGATTAGCTCATTAAATTCCGACCTACACAGCATTGAACAATGGGAAATAAAAAATCGTGTAGAATTTAATGCTTCGAAAGCGCAATGCTGTCTTGCATCGTTAAAACGAGATAAAACCTCTTTGCGAATATCTATGAGTGGCACTTGCATCAACGAAACGGAAAATCTTGATATCCTCGGAATGTGTATTAGCAACCAACTTGTATGGAGCGATCACATACGCGATGTTGATAAAAATGCCGCAAGATGTCTAGCTTTTTTGAGACGTTGCAAGAAATGTATACGTCAGAAACGTGAATAAAACTCCAATCTCTGGGCTGGTGCTCCAGCAACTTATTTAAGCCATTTTGACAGTATTTAAAAAAAAACTTTTTAAATGATTGGTGACATTAACATCAACAACTCGTTTACATCACTCGAACATCGAAGCAAGGTTTCTTGCCTCACCCTTTTTTACCGTTATTTTTTCTAGTGAAATAACCAGTTGCATTCCTCGCCTTAAATAATTCAACCGTAATACCCGCGCTTCTAGGAATGCCTATCAGTTTACCCTTGAGCCCAACTTCGGCCGTACTATGAAGTACAGAGATTGTTTTTTAGCCGTACTTCGCGAATATGGCACGCCTTGCCACTGTACACCGACACCTCCTATCCAACGCTTTCCTCTTTTCGTAATGCTCACACTGTGTCTTTGGCATATTAAAGGTATAAAAAACCCTTTTAGTGATTGCTTATTATAAAAAAAAAAATCTCGTTTGTAATGTTAAAATATCTTAAGTCAACTTAAGATAGTTTATCATTTTTAGGTAATTTTGTTGCCTCTGATTAAGCGCACATACCTGGGTCATGTGGAAAAGAATATAATTTTAAACTTCTGTTAAGGAGACAAAATCTCATACGACATACGTTATTGTGATGTCAAAATTATATCATCAGACTTAAGACCATTTTACTTTTGCAAGCGTATTAAGATCATTGACTAAAGATGATGAAAGTTGACTTAAAAAAAATATGCTTGGAATTCAAAAAGTTAGGAAAATTAAAATATTCTTTTTTTTGTATATGAACCAAATATTGGAATTTAAAAGGGGACAAAAGCCTCCCTCCAACTAAATGAAGCCCTTATGCGAATAACCAAAGTGCTATGCGAATAAGGTGCAAAATCATTGATTATGACAAAATTGGATGAAAGCACCTTGGGGTAGTTTCAAAAGAAAAGTTCTTCGCGTGATTTACGGTCCCGTATGAATAGAAGGTGAGTGGAGGAGAAGATGGAAGAAAAGGGTATACTTGTGAAACTGGAGAAATTTATCTAGGGACCGAGCTGAATGGAGAAGTTTATGGGGTGAAGCTCTAGTTTACACACAGGGCTGTAGCGCCTTTTTAAGTAAGTAAGTAAGCAACCTCAACACAATAATTTTAATTATTAAAAAAAAAAAGATGATGGGATGCGACCCACACTGATAACTTCCCATTACGTCTGTCGATTTGTCTTGCTTAAAAAAAATGACCAACAATATATAATATATACAAAGTTAAGGCACACAACTTAAATAACATAACATGGTCCAGACTCCTCCAGAGGGCTATCTCTCTCAATCTCACCTGCCATTGAAATATTTTAAACGTATATAGGACCAATATAGGAAGAGGAAAGGACAGTCCTATATGGTGAGGTGCGGTAATATATTACAGTGGGATTCTCACATTGATGACTCAAAATTCCACTTGAAATTTTTTAGGACTCCCCAACAAAAACAGGAACAACAGCAAAACATAAAGTCCTTTTGGCACACCATTCAAGGGCCATCAAATCAGAGAATGTTAATTCCCTTGATTATGAAAGCACTTTTAACAATATAGCATGCATTCATAACTTGTCGCTAAAATACATAATCAAAATCTCGTATCTATAAAGCGGAAGGTTTTCAAATTATTTAAATAAAGACCGAGCCTAATTTGTAAGTTGAAAGTTATAACACTTGAGAGTTATAGGGAATTATGTTTCCCCAGCATTATTTGCTATCTAAGAGAATCAGAAAACTATTTGGAAAACATCGAAAGTCTCACTACTTGCTACAATAGAAGCTTTAAAGGGGGACTTTGAACCTCATTTGAAACATTTTAAGTCTTTGAAATAATAAAAGTAAAATATTGAATTTTCCAAACTTGGTCAATGGACTGTTCATTCAGCATTTAAACAAATTTTGTATGTAATGTTAAAATATCTTAAGTCAACTTAAGGTAGTTTCTCATTTGTAGGTCACATTGTTGTTTAAGCGCACGTACCTGTGACATGTGGAAAAGAATATAATTTTAACTAGACAAATGTCATGCGACATACGTTATTGTGCTGTTAAAATTATATCTTTAGACTAAAGACCATTTTATCACGCAAGCGTATTGGGTCCTTGATAAATATGATTTTTTAAGTCAAAAAAAAAACTAGTTAAGTTTACTTAAAATAAAATATTCATGGAATTCAAAAAGATAAGAAAATTAAAATCTTGTTTTTTTGTATATGAACCAAATATTGAAATTTAAAAGGGGACAAAAGTCCCCTCCAACTAAATGAAGCCCTTTCGCGAATAACCAAAGTGGTATACGAATACTGGGCAGAAGCATTGACTATGAAAAGCGGATGAAAGCACCTTGGCGTAGTTTCAAGAGAAAAATTCTTCGCGTGATTTACGGTCCCATATGAATAGAAGGTAAGTGGAGGAGAAGATAGAAGGAAAAGCTGTACTTGTGCCACTGGAGACATTTAGCTAAGGACAGAGCTGGGTGGAGAATTTTGTAGGATGATGCTCTAATTTTCTTCTGTTGCATACATCACAAGTCTGCTGAAGATCAGTTCTGTTTTTTTTTTACACTTCAGAATTTCAGAAAGTAGTAAGCTTATAGCAAGCGTTAAACTACGATCAGAGGCTCATCATAAGTGCATGTGTTAGTTGTTAGTAAAAAATAATACAATTATAGCCTAACACACGCATAAAATACAAAACAAAATTAGCATTTAACTATTACAGAACAAAAAATAAAATGAGAACGTTTACGATAGTGGAGCACTGATTCTTAACAATGATTTTAATCCCACCTTATTTAAATTTAAATCTATCGATGAAAAGTTTTAAGTTATATAAAATGCTCATTCGACTTAAAGCTTCTATGAGGGATGTAATTCAGATTAAGGATTTCTACTCTTGCTCTACTTATAGCCTCAGGCGAGTACTTAATATTGAAATAGCTATTCTCAGCTAGAATTTGATGGTTAAGGTTTTTGTAGAATAACCTCGAGGTTGACGAAGAAGCTCTGGTTAGGTGCTGGTCATATATCCTTTCATCGGTCTTCGCAATAATCGATGTAAGTATATTGTGCCATTCGAAAACGTTCGTTTCTGTTAAAGACAGCGAAAGGTCATTGGGCAGGACCAACTGATGCCACTCCCTAAAAGGATACTGATTAAATTGCAGTTGTCTCAACAGAATTAATTTATGAAGACTTTGATTATTTCTCCTTATCACTTTTATTAAATAGTCTGCATGCGCGTTTAAGTTGTTAATGTAGATGGGTGGTAAGCCAGATTCCACGTGTATTGCGTTGGTTGGGAGTAAAACCAAAGGCTTGCACCCCATAGCACATGCAAGTGTTCACTGTAGCACTAAACACTTGATATTTTGTTGAATGGTCAAAGTTTTGGTTAGCAAAGAACCTTTTCCACAAGATATTTAGCATAGCTTCAGTACTTTTATCCTTTGCATGCTTGCCAAAGTTTAAGTTCGATGTGAATAAAACTCCAAGGTACTTGAATTCACGTATTATGTCAATCGGTTGATTATTGAGCCGCCACGTTTGCTCAGGTAGCCTCACCCTTCTATGTCGACTCTCAAAAATCAAAACTTTTTTTTTTTGGACATTGATGTGGAGATCCCAAGTTTTACAGTATTAACGATTAATTTGGAGTTGAAAAATAAAGGGGTTGTCAGCTATTAGTACCAGGTCATCAGCGTAGAGAAGAACTTTGATGAGAGTTCCAGCGAACATAACGCCTCCAGGAAGCATTTCGGAGATATCATCGATAAAAAGCACAAATAAAAGGGGGCTTAGAATAAATCCCTGAGGGACACCTGCTGATGTCTCAAAACACTGGGAAAAATTGTAACCATCCCAAACTGCTGCACTAGATGACGACAAGAAATTGTTATAAAGCATCAGAAACTTCCGAGAAACTTCAAGCCTCTCCAGCTTATAAATCAGAGCATGTCTGTTGACGGTATCAAATGCGGCTTAGTCTCTTATTTTTCTCAGTATATTTTCTAGCAATGCAGGTTAAGGCAAAAATGTGATCCATTGAGGAAAATCCAGAATTCCTGCAAATAGCTTTCTTAGAGCTTTCGGGCTGCATCGCATCACCTTTTTTAAATATCGGGAATATAAGGGCTTTTGAAAAAGTCGTAGGCACGTAAGCGTTACTTACAGAAGATTTAAAAAATTAACGATATACGTTTTGAGCTGGTCATTGATGTTTTTGAGAAATTCAACTGGTATATTATCAATACCTGCAGCTTTGTTGTTTTTCATTCCCAAAAGAGTTGCCTCCAATTCTCCTAAAGATATCGGTGCGTCCAATTCACACACATAAAAGTCTTGCATTGCGTAGCTGAAGGTATGAAGATGCTCGTCAGCCGACAATAGAGTTTTATAATGTGCTGCTAAAATCTGAGCTCCTACATCAATCTTCGGTTCAATCCACTCAGTTCACGTACGCTAGAATAGAATTAATTAGAGTTTTTACTATGTTGTACCTTTACGGCCACATTTTTAAGGTATTTTACTTTTTTGGCAAAGCAAAATTGTTTGAATTCCTTGTTGGCACTGAGATAAATTTTTTGAAGGAATTGAAATTTGTCAATCTGAAAAGCTTTAAATATTTAAAAGATAGTTAAAGAAGCCTTGCACACTCCTTATCGAACCATTTACATTTAGGTGTGAAAGATATGTAATTATTGTTTGCATCTGGTGTCATAAATTACTCTCACAATATTTTTTTTCAATTTGCTCTACCGAGCTTGTTGACTGTAGCGGAAGGAAATTACATTGAAAATGTTGAAAACAATACTTTCAAAAAGATTAAAGTATTTTAAAGCCGATATCTCAATTTTTTGAAAAGATATTTGAGTCGAGAATCAATTTTTACCAACTTTTGTTAAATTTTCTTTAAAGTTTTTATTTTTTTGTAAAAAACTGCCGATTAGATTTTTCTCAAAATTTTAATGAATGTCGAAAACAATATTTTTCAAATGATAAAACCAGATTGAATCCAATATCTCAAATTTTTGAAAAGATATTTTTAGTCGAAATTCATTTAGGTTTTTATTTTTTATAAGAAAAATTGTCAATTCGATTTTTCTAAAAATCTTACCAGATGTTAAGAACGTTATTTTTCGTTGCACAACAATTTTTTGGAGATAAAAAAATAACGGTTAATTGGATTTTTTTTTCAGAAAATATACTTGTTTTGTATTACGTTATAATATATTATATACAATTTAATTCAAGTCTCTAGCGTTTTTGGTCCATTAGATATTTAGGGTTTATTAAAATGTTCAAGTTTTTTAAAGTTCTATGGTAAAAAAACCACCCACGTAATTTTCTTGTGAGACTTTTCTGCATCTTTTTTGCATTACTATCTGTATAACAAAATTTGAAAGTCGATATTTCTTCTGGTTCTTGAGCTATGGACGACACAAAAAACGTCGTGAACGTACGGACGTACAAAAGTACGTTCACACGCACGCATCTTTTATTTCGACTCTAGGTATCTTAGGAGAAATAAAAACTGCGTCATTACAAAAAATGGAATGACACAATCTTCAAAAATGCACTAAAAAAGTTCAAATTCACTACGAAAGTGTTGAATATTTTGCATTCACACAGTTCGTTAAGCTAAAGAACTTTTATGTATTCATGAAGCACATTTATTTTTACAAACAGTTCTCTATGGAATTAGTCAATTGCAGTAGCCTCCTTCAAACAATTCAGCCATAATACTCACAATTTCAGAAATGCTCATCAGTTTACCCTCGAACCAAATTTCGGACGTAATTTCAAATATAGATATTCTGTTTTTAACCGCACATCAAGAATGTGAAATGCTTTACCCATCTCTGTTTATTCCTCTCATTTTCGTTTCCAAAGTCTAAAACCAATCTGCACCGGTATCTCCTATGTAATCCTTTATTTGCCTAAAGCTCGCACAGTGTTTGAACTTCAAACATGTTAAGGGTATTAATAGCCCCTTGAGTAATTGCGAAACTTCTGAACAAATTTGAGCTGAGAAAATGTCTACTGTAACCCATAGTGTTGACGAAAACCGAGTTATCAGAAGATTTGAAAATATTTTTAATTTTGTCCTTAAATCGCTTCAAAATAATGCGATTTTTTTAAGTTCACAGCAAATAGTATGAAGCAGAATTGTAGCATTTAAGGCTTGGAAAATCCAAGAAAACTTGTTGTAAAGCTTTTAAATAAAAGTAAGAGTAATACAAATTTACGAAATTTGATTTGTCCAACAAGAAGTTCATTATTTTTATACCAATTCAAATCGAACGAGTTTCTGTCATTTAATATTAGTTTTAAGTTTTTGAAGACTCATTAAAAAAAAAACTTTTGTGAAAATTCAAATACGAGATTCTTACTGTTCAAAATTACAGTATGATTTAATTTATTTGTCTGATAAATATCTGGACTAAAACAGATATAGGTTGGTAGCTTGTTCTATCTAGCGATGTCTGCGGTCATTACAAGTACAATACAAAATACATTCACAGACTGTACTGAGCTGTCGAGGAGCTATAACCCCCCCCCTCCTCATAACCTTCTATACACGTATGTACGTACATATTTATGTTTATATTAATAGAAGAATGTGCAGTAAAATATTTTCATAAATATTTATGTATGCAAAATTATCAGAAATGCAGACGGTACCGCTTTGCTTTGGAGTTTAGATTGTGGAGTGTCGACTGACGACTGTCGACGACTGTATGGAGTGTTTTTGTGTATATTTTGTACCGCGCTATTATTATGCTGTAAATTTTCTATTTGACAAAAGGCAAATTTATACGCATAAACAGAGACGCCAAGTCCTCGTAGCCGTTGTCGTCGTCGTCGTGTCCTTGATGATATAGCTATGGTCCTTTTGCGTTGTCAACAAAACATAGAGTCCGTTGTTGTCACATATGTTGTTGACAGCAAAACGTATATCTATAAGGGTCGTCGTCGTCATCGTCACTCGTTATTTCTTATCCTCCTCCCCGGGATGACTCCTCATATAGAAACACCATCACTCATATAGAAAGAGCGGGTCCTTTAAATCAATGTCCTGTCCATCCATATTGTTGACTGAATATAAACAGAAAAGGGGTTATTTTATCGCTTACTTGCTTACGCGGTGTTCGTTAATGTCCTATTGTTGAAATCTAATCATCATTTTAAATCAATTTACTTATTGCAATCCTTTTATACGAGTGCAAGGACGAAAAAAAAAACAATTGTAAAGAGTGTCATCTCGTTTTGACAATAAGACGAAGAAGGAAGGGGAAGTGTGTTGAAAAATTACTTCCTTTAACACTTTCCCATTGAAGTTTTGAATAATTCAATTTAACAATGTTTTGGCAGAAGATGATGGGATTTGTATACTTTAATTTATACCTACTCCTATAAAAACGAAGAAGGCGAAGGAGAAGCTTTATAATTATTTTGAAAAAAGGGTCGATTTCTATGAACTTATTTTCTGTATGTACTCAAAAGTTAGCTTGGTTATACCTAACGCCATGTTTTTCTGATGTTACCAAGTAAAACATTTTGATTTATTTTGAAAATTTCAATGAATAATGACAAAATAATTACCACGGATGTTAAATTAATGGCTAAGTAAAGGCTGATGAGGAGGGGAGGGTATGATGGAGAGAGGATGTATACAGAAGGAAAAAGTGTTTGGTTTTTGTTGGTGGGTGATTTATTGATAGGGAATTTGAAATTTGAACCATCATCACAGAACGAGAATAAGCCATGTGGTGCTCCAATGTAAAGTATAAATAATATGATTAGGCATTCGAAAATGTTAAGGACACAAATTTGACATCACAGTGAAAGTTACACTAATAGCATTTTTATTACAGCAAAAAAAAAACTGAGTAATTTATTATTGATATTTTGTTTGTGTCTTTTAGAAGAGATTTTTGAATATTTTTAAAAACAAAATCAGGACAATTTGTTACTAAAAATAAGTTTGGTGTATCGTAACAGTTCTTTAATACCCTTTTGCACTCTAGTTTTGTCATTTTTTAAAAACAAAAATATCGTAGTTTATATGACGAATGCCCCTAATGCAATTTTAATGTCTTATTTTTACATTCATGTTTTTGAGGCTTTGTTATTTTACAGTCTTATTTTGTTTAAAAAAAAAAATTCCCATTAGTTCTTAAACTTCACTTGTTTTATAAAAAGCCAAGGGGAATGCTGAATCATTTATTAACTTCCCATATGAAGTTCTTCTATAACCGCTAAAAATGTTGATACTTCTCGACGTTCCAAGGTCCTAGATTTAAAATACGTTCGTATCGTATCGTATCGTCCATATGTCCTTAAAGAAAGATGCAAACGATACTCTCAAAGAAATTTACCATTTAAAAAAAAGTGAATATTTTGGTTTACCCGAAATATCTCACGAACCAATAAAGCTACCGACTTGAATTATATTTTATAATATATATTGTAACTCGAAACCAAACAAGTATGTTTTTGCGGAAAAATTCAATCAACAGTTTTTTTCTAAATCACAAAAACTGAAAAAACAAATCTTTCTCACCTTAAATATCTTACGAACAAAAAAAGTATTTTATCTCCAAAATAATTTAATGCAATCCAAAATAAAGTTTTTGACATCTGCTAAAGTTTTGAGAAAAATTGAATTGAGGCTTCAAACTGATTTCATCTTACAAAGAATATTGTTTTCAATATTCAGTAAGATTTTGAGAAAAATCAAAAAAACATTACTTAAAGTTGGTAAAAATTGAATATCGATTCAAATATCTTTTCAAAAACTTGAAATTTAGGCTTCAAACAAATTTTATCTTATTAGAAATATTGTTTTCAACATTCGATAAAATTTTGAAAAAAATCGAATTGACAATTTTTTTACAAAAAATAAAACTCTAAAAAAACAATACTCTAGAACTTAGTAAAAATTTACTTTCGACTCAAAGAGCTTTTTAAAAATTAAAAATATTGGCTTCAAACTTATTTTATTTCACAAAAAATATTGCTTTCGATATCCAGTAATTTTTGTATAAAAATCTAACAGTCTGTTTTTTCATAAAAAATAAAATCTACAAAAAATATTACGCAAATTTGGTAAAAATTGATATGAGTACATATAGACAAACTTTTAAACAAGACAAATCGACAGACGGGATGGGAAGTTATCAGAGTGGGTCGCATCCCAGCCTCTTTTTTATTTATATGGTTTTAAACAAAAAATGTATTTTTAAAGCATAATTCGGCTACGACCAAAAAAAGATTGATAAGGAAAACGCGAAGCAAAATCAAACTCCGTAGGTTTTTACAAAAGGCAACTATGAACTTTCAACCTTTCGGTGCATGATTTGGAGAATAATTTTTCTGGCTGCTATATGTGATACGAAGGTATTGCGCGTCAGGGTGGGAATGAAATTTCTTCCTGAATTTTTAAAGTCATTAGGTCGTTACCATCAAGCGATCGTAAAATAATATTTTTCAGCGAGTTATGCTGTGGCCAAAATAAAAACTAGTTCGTAGGTGCTATGCTTCTTCTTTTTCTAAAAGAAAATTCATCAATTGATCACAAGTTCTTTGAGCCTGGCCATACTCATATGGAATGCGATAATTGTCATGCCCTTGGTTAGGTTAGGTTAAAGTGGCTGCGGATACAGAATCCACACACTTAGGCTAAAAGAAAAGGGTCTAGAGAATTACTTCTTACTAGTCGAACCATTTTGAGCCTATTGAGAAGATATTTGATATCGTTATTAGCGAGTTTACATGCGGTTTTAATGGTATACCTATCTTCTCTCTTTCAGGTGAAATAGGTATGGCGGTTCCATTTTTAGCGAGTTCATCGGCTCAACAATTTCCTGTGATTTCTCTGTGGCCCGGCATCCAACAGAGGTGAATATTAAATTGCTGCGCCATCTACATAAGAGATGATCGACAATCGAGGGCCGTTTGAGATTTGGTTGAGACACCGTAAGAGATTTAATAGCAGACTGACTGTCAGAGAAGTACGGATATCTGAAGTTGATATCACTTTTTATCTTAGCGAGGAGAGGACCTCTTTGATCGCCGAAAAACTTCCGCTTGGAAGACGCTACAATGATTAGGGAGGCGGAATGAGATGTTTAGATTGACCTTTTCTGAGTACGCACCACTACCAACTCCCTCATTTGTCTTGGATCTATCTCTATAAAAATGGATGCATTTGTTATCCAAGAGTTTTTGTCTTCCCATTTATCTCTGGAATGGATACCTGGAAGTTTTTTTTTCCAAGTAGGGGTTTAGGAATAGTGTAGTCTATGTACGTTGGTATAGAACCGAAGAGGTTCAAAATGATTAAGTGCCTACATTATTGTTGATCCATCGAGATAAGGCGTTGAGTCATATAGCTGTACTCGCTGCCACTTGTTTGCTAAAGATGTTGAGGGGTGTCATGCCCTAGAGATTGGTACTAGTTAATTGGTGGTATTAATTCCAAAATTAAGGTACATGAAATGAAACAAGCTGATTTTTTTCAATTTTTGTTAAACCTCAAAAAACCAATTTGAATTGGAAGCAATCTAGTTTAGAAGGAGACAAATTTGTTTGGAACACCGTGAGGAGGATTCGATACACCAGTGTTAGTAAAAAAATATTTTATAAAGCGACTTGAATCCAGAAGAATCATTCAAATTATTATCATTGGTAAAAAGAAGATTCTTGAAGATGAAATATTTGACGGTTTACAGTTAAATTATTTTTTCCTGAACACCGATTATTTTTAATAAATATGATTTAAAATCATGCAAATGAAAATAAAAATAAACCAGCATAGGTGTTCATATATGCGTTTCGCCCGATATAATGATTGGGCTCATCAGAAGATGACCATTACACCTTGTCTACTGTCAACTACTCGATTGTTAACAGTCAAATATTTCATCTTCAAAAGTCCCCTAGCAAGGCAATATTCGAGAAAATATGCGTCAAGACAAGGTGTAATGGTTGTCTTCTGATGAGCCCAACCATTACATTGGGCGAAACGCATATATGAACACCTATGCTGATTTATTTTTATTTTCATGATTTTTAACCATATTTATTAAAAAAAAAAAACAGGATCTTCTACTTTTTCATTAAAGGAGCTTAAAATTATTGAGGATGTACCAAATATTATATCTGCAGGAAAAAATTAGGATCTTATGGAATTAATGCAATTTATTAATTCCGAATTTTATGAGTTTTACCAAATTCTTCGCGCAACTTCAAGTGCATACTATACTATTAATACTCTTTTCTAATAATTACAAAAATCACCTTTTTGTTGTTTTTTATTTTGTTAATTTTATATATGTCAATGGTTTTATCTTGATGTAATATTTACTTTTATTATCCAACCTTTTATAGGATTATTTTTAATAAATTGATTTCTTTTCTAGTACAAAAACAAGATTTTATCTTTGATTTCAAGCGTGTACAAATCTTATCTCAAAATTTTGTGGCCATATATCTCACTCAATATAGTTATGGAATAACAACTAAAGTCTAGTTACGCAGAGCAAAATGTCTCATTAAATTAGGGAAAAACAACTTACGTGAACTTCGGCAAACTAAAAATTCAATTAACTTCAAGGAAAAACAGTTTAACTGGACTTAAGATATTTTGTACGAACATTCCTATCCAGGCAAAACAACAAAACTGCTTCTTTTCCTTCCCAAGCTTTTAATTGCAATGTGTATTTTTTTAAGTCTAGATCAAAAGGATGGTTTAATACCTTTAAATCCATACTAGTTTCAATGCTGTCAGACGATCCAATAATTTTAAAACTTCAAACTGCGCTCCTAAAAAATGTTAAAAACAGACTTTAGTGGTTCTGCTTCAGCGCCACTGATATTTCCTATACGTTGTTTCTTCTTTTTAACAAGTCACGGAAATGTTCTAAGTTCCCAGATCTTTGGAAATATTCCATAAGTGTCTGAAAATGTATTAGCGAAATTGTTTGCTATGTCTAAATTTTTTGAATACCTTGTCTGTGACATAATTTTTTTAAAACATGGGGTTTTGAAAAAAAATCTACAATTAGGTACTAGTTTATTACAATCCTTTATTTCTTCATCGGATGTTTCGAAAAACACTCTTTAGTCGATTGCATCTTTACAGACTTAAGTTATATTGGACTTAACGACCATTTCGTTATTATACAATAAAATAGATATTATAGCGTTATGCTCAGGAGTAACAATTCGAGTAAAATTTAAAGACAATTCTGGTGTACCTCAAGGGAGCCACCTTGGTCCATTGCTGTTTATTTTTGTATTTATGATTTCCTTTCTGTTATATTTTGTTTAACATTTTTCTAATAATTGACTCCATCAAGGATTGTAAAGATCGTCAAGAAGATCTAAAACAATTTTTGAAATGATGCACTTCCATAAGTCTAAACAGTGACAGCGCAAAAAAAAGAAATCAAACAAACCTTAATTTGTAAACGGACCTGTTATTGTGAAATGTCATAAACTTAGAATGTTTACAGTGATTTTATAAATAAGAACAAGTCAAATCAGCCATATTGTAGTATTAACTTTGTAGATGAACTGTTTAAATGCCTAAATCTTTAATATTAAAGAAATGAGCAAATCTTTTAAAGTCTTGCGCCATTTTTCCTTTTAAACTTAATTCGACAAAGTTTTTCCTTGCGAGTAACTTTTTGTTATGTTTTAAATAAATGAGATATCAAACCTACTTTGATGTCATCTTGAAGGCAAAAGTTTTAAACTACAATAGAAGTATAACAAAGTCAAAGCACCCAACATAATATAACACCGTTTCAGTATGATCATAAAAATTATAAATTTTCACTCAAAAGCACTTAGCGGTGTAACCCACGAATGAACTTCAAACTGTCTCCGCAAAAAGTGCTAAAATCCTCAACTTTAGTTATTCTTGTCAAAAATATAGGTACCTACCTACGTTGACATTGGAAAGCTAAGGAATGCGGATGTAACTTAATACAAACCTAAAACATTAACCTTCACTATGAATGTTTGTAGGTATATTTTATCGGTCAAGTTTTTGTTGCAAAAAGGACATAATAATTCTATCAAATCGTAAGGAAAAAATTTAAATAAATTTAAAAAATATAAAAAGAAACTCTTGGATAAGTTTATTTACATTTAAGTTACACATTCCCAATTCATCTTCATAAAAATCTTAACTTTCACTTTAAAGGACATTGGACATGATGGTGATGGTGATACTATGAAGTATCTATGTGTGTTTATATATGACTATTTTATGAAGGGAAGAATATTTTGTGTTTCCTTTATTCCTTTCTAAAATGTGCTTGATCTTGAATTCAAAGGAAAATTATAATAAAAACAATTTAAACTTTTCTAATTTTTCTTTTTACTCCCCATATTTTTTTTTGTCATCATGAATGCGGATGCGGATGCTAAGGGACAAACTTTTCGTCCTGTAAGAAAAAAAAAAGAAAACAAAACAACAAAACTTTTATTATGTCGCTAGATACTCTTTTAATCCTTTACCAATTTCCGATTCGTTCTCCATCGACATCGTCATCAAGTTTTTGAAAGAACGCTCGCATAAATAAACTTTGGAATTTTTTCCGGTCAAATATTTCTGTAGGGCGAATATAAAAATGTACAAAGAATTTTAACACACTCTTTTTTGTGTACATAAATAAAATTTTATGCATTTGATAAACCTGGAATTTTAAATCAATTTTTAATTTATTTTTACATTAATTTATTAATAATATAAATACAAAAATATTATTTAAACCATAAATCCAAACCACAGTACGAATTTTAAACGGTCAATTGTTTAGCAGTATCCATTATCTATTTAACATATTTTAAGTTCAAAATCTATTTAAATGCGATAAAAATGTTTTATAGTCTGTAAGTTAAGGTTTTGAAGGAAGGCAAATTTTACATACACAAAATTGAGTGAACTATGTAATTTGAAAAATCCTTTAAACATTTATTTAAACAAAATTTTTCTCAAAAACAGTATTCACTTACATAATGCATACACCTTTCTGTAACCTTTATATAATCTGTAAAATATTATTTAACGATATCCAGCCAGACTATTAACTAAGCGACTAATTAACAATACTCTAATTTATTATTAATTAATTAATATCTGTATAATTATTGGAGATTTCAATTTGTGGCCGATTGGATTATGAAATTCATAATCATTAAATGGAAATTGAATATTTTATCAGCACGTGTATTATATCAATTAAATTCCATTATTTGTTTTTATTTCATATTTTTACCTATACCCATTACATATTTTTACATATATGTATATACATTTGAACATACCTCATTATGTATTATGTACGTATACACTGAAGGAAAAATATATGATCCCTATTTGTTTATTTGTCACATAGAAATCTTAAATGAATAAAAGCTTCATGTAGCCAAGACAGAATTAGTGGTAGGTTTTCTGTGACGAATAAAGTAGTGCTTTAGTTCAACAAATTATATATTACTTCCCATAGGAACTTAATGTAATCAGTCCGATTTGACGAATCGAAATTTTTGACACGCTGATCCCAATGACCGAATCTTCGATAAAACAGATTGGTTTACCCTTTCAGATGCGTTAGCTTGTGGTGAATGAATTGCCGTTCGTATATGTTTGACACCATATCTCGTCAGGATGCTGGAAAACAATTCCGAAACGAATTGTTTTCCGTTGTCTGATTGAACAAACTCTGGAACACTTATGGAAAACACTTTCTTCTAGGAATTGAACTTCCTCAGATGATGTTGCTTTTCGTATTGCCTTCAGAAACACATATTTACTAAAGTGATCTAAGACGATGAATATGTGAGTGTTACCGTTTCTTGTTCTTGGATAAGGGCCCAAAAAGTCTATAAATAAACGTTGAAAAGGTTGTTCAGTCAGTCTTTGTTGTCCCATCGGCGGTCGAGTGGTGATATTGATTGACTTACTACATTCGCATATATCACACGATTTCACCCAGTTCTGTACATCGGCAGCCATTCCAGACCAAAAATATTTTTGTCTCAATTTTGATAGCGTTTTGTTTATGCCACCGTGTCCAGACACTGGAGAATCGTGTGCAGCTTTCAAAAGACCCTAGCACAACTCTTTCGGAACCCAGAGCTTCCATGCTCGGTCGTCCTGTATTGCGTCACCTGTTCTAATGTCCGTTCGTTTAGAAACGAATCCCTCTGATATGCAAATGTCTGGTAAGTTGTTCTTGTCTTGTTCTATTGTCTTCTTCAGCTCAACATATTCTTTTGACGAAAAATATGGTGAACTAAAGTTAACCTCATGAGCTAAATTTTCGGTCGTGATCTCCTCCATATGGACTCGTGAGAGTGTAGCAGGGACTACATTTTGGACACCCTTCCTATGTTCGATCACGAAGTCGAAACCTTGTAGTTTGAAACTCCATCTGGCCAATCGTCCAGTTAGATCTTTTTGCGTCATCAACCATTTCAGACTTGCGTGATCGGTGATTGTAGTAAAGGGTAAACCTTCTACGTAGGCCCTGAACTTTTTCACAGACAATATGGCCGCATAGTATTCAAGTTGTAACGCTGTAATTCTTTTGTGCAGAATTCAGCTTCTGGGACATGAATGCTATCAGTAGTTCATTTTTCTCCTCATCCATCTGGAAGATTACATTCCCTACTCCAGAGGTTAAAGCGTCGCATTGTATGTAAAAATGTTTTGAAAAGTCTGGATTCGTGAGTATGGGAGCAGTAACTAAACTCGTTTTGACTAGTTGAAATGCTGTTGTAGTTTCGTCGGTCATCTTAAATGTCTGTCCTTTCTTCAAACAGTCTGTCATTGGAGCTGCTATCGTTGCGTAGTTTGGTATGAAACATCTATACCATCCGGTCATACCTAGGAACCTACGGAGTTACTTAGGGGTCTTCGGTATCGGAAAGTCCTCGACCGCCGATACTTTGTCCTTGTCAGTTCGTATACATCCGTCACCAACATATCCTAAGTATTTTATCTCCTTGAAACAAAATTTACTTTTCTCTACATTTATAGTCAATCCTGCTTGGCGTAAGGCTATAGCAACTTCCTCCAGGACCTTCATATGTGTTTTGAAATCTGGAGAACAAATCAAGAGGTCATCGAGATAGACAAAGACATTCTGTCGAAGACGACCAGGAATAACTTTGTCCATTAGCTTAGACATTCTCTGGACGGCGCGGGCGTTACACAATCAGAATGGCATAACCGCAAATTGATATCACGGTCGCCCAGGGACTGTAAAAGCTGTCTTCTCCCTTGACTTGATCTCCAGAGGAATTTGTCAGAAGGCATCTTTCAAGTCGATACTGGAGATAAACTTCGTATCTTGAAGTTTGCTTATAATTCCCTCTATACATATGTGGAAGAGGATATGCAAACTTCGTCGTTCTGGCATTAACTTTTATTCTAGAATTCAGACACAGCCTGTTTTCCCAATTTTGCTCACTAAAACAACCGGAGAACTCCAAGCACTGCTACTCTCCTCTATCACTCCCATCTCCAGCATTTTGTCCAGTTCAGCGTACATCAGTTTCTGTACTACTGGAGAAATTGGATAGTGCCTCTGTTTTATGGGAATTTGTTCGTCATACACTTCTATCACATGTTCTTCTAGATTGGTTTTACCCAATCCGAGTATTGCAAAGGAAGGGAACAATAGCTTGATGCCCTCCAACTGCTTAGCTTCATCTGGTGAGAGATCGCGAAAATTTGGCTGTTCATTCGTCATTACTTACTTCTAAATCACTTACTCTATCTCTATTTCGTAAACAGCTACTACCATCTTTTTCATGTGTTAAACGTTTTATTTTAGCATCCCTTTACGCTAGATGTTCTTCAGCTCTTTTACATTCCTCCCTCAATTCACGGATATTACTAATAGAACAACCAAAAACTAATGTGCTGATCCTTTCTTTCAAGACGTTTTTTTCGTGGAGAGATTGACGTCAGATAAATTGTGTTATAAAGATAATAAGGCAAAAAGATGCAGAAAGGGCTCTCAAGAAAAATTTTGTTTTTTTTAACATAGCAGTTTAAAAAAAAGGTGAACATTTTGGTTAACCCTCCATATCTTAGGAACCAATGACGCTAGAGACTTGAATTAAATTTTTTATTATATATTGTACCGTGAAACCAAACAAGTAAAAATGATTTTAATTCTAAAATAATTTTGTGCAACGAAAAATAATGTTTTTAACATCTGCTAAAATTTTGAGAAAAATTGAACTGACAGTTTTTGAATTTCGACTCAAATATTTTTTCAAAAATTTGAGATTGTGGCTCTTAACTAATTTTGTCTTCAAAGACATATTGTTTTAACATTCTGAATTTTTTTTGACAGGAGGATATCTTCAAAAGACGCTTGGCAGTATTCGACACCAAGTAGTATGGGACTCTTAACCACTAAAACCACCTCTTCATCAGGACAAATCTTGAAGGACCGACTTCCGATTTTTCTTTCTTAACTTTCTACAATCACTTTGGGGGAAGTTTAAACTTTTAATACTTTCCCATGTTTTTTTAGATCATAAGCTATGAGGCTTGGTTCTTCTTAATCTCCGAACATGGTTTCTTATATTCAAGACGGACTCCATTTCAGAATTAGGATGACTTTGCAGTCTCTGGTTTTGCGATACAACGTATTTTGTAACAACTTCTGTAACCATTTCTATTTGTAAGTCTGTTAATATGGACTGAATAGTATGGTGTCCATATAACACAGCCGTATTCAAGTATTGGCCTGATAAATGATACATAAAGAAGTTTTAAGACGTAGGGGTCACGAAAGTCACGAGAGAAACGTTTAATAATCCAGAATCTTGTTAGCTTTTTTAACTATAAAGTTATAATGGTCACAGAATTTTAATTTACTGTCAAGAATAACACCTAAATCAGAGAAAACGGAAAGCTTACAAAGGGAGAAAAAATCTTATAAATAGTTATAATCTATAATTGTGTTTTTGCGTGTAAAACACATAGTTTTACATTTGTCAATATTCAATAAAAGTCGGTTTGTATTGCATCATTATTCCCTAAAACTATGAAGATTTCCTTGAAGCTGTTAGCAGAAATTAATTGAACTAAAAGATTTGAAAATTTTAATGTCATCAGCGTATATTAAAACGGAGGAGGGTTTTATAACGGATGTTATGTCATTTATATACAAGATAAATAATAAAGGACCTAAATGGCTACCCTGTGGAACACCAGAGTTTACGTAAAATTGGTCGGAGAATTAATTTCTGAATATACGCTATAACTTCTGTTTTTGAGATAAGACGAGATCCACATCAAGAATTTGTCGTTAAACCCTAAGGCCTTAAGTTTATGGACTAAAGTCTTGTGACACAATTTGTCAAAGGCTTTACTGAAATCTGTGAATACGCAATCTACTTGCTTACGATCTTCGAAGGAGTCAAGGCGGAAAGAAGTGAAATGAAATAGGTTTTGTAATTGTTGATTTATTCTTGACGAAATCATGTTGATTTTCACATACAATTGAATTACAATTAAAGGATAACATCTTACAGATAATGGACTCAAATAGTTTGGGAATAAGGGAAAGTTTGGCAATCGGCCGGTAATTCGTTATTTCATTTTTAGACCCTAGATCCTGGAGGTATGTACACTGAGAGAGATAACCTGTTTCCAATTTTTTGAAAATCTAAACAAACAAATTATTAAAAGTTCGTAAAAATTGATTTTTCACCCAAATATCTTTTCAAAACTTTGAGATATTAGCTTAAAACTACTTTTAACTTTTAAAAAACTATTGTTTTCAACATTTTGTACAATTTTGAGAAAATCGAATCGACAGTTTTCTTACAAAAAATTAAAACTAAAAAGAAAATTTTACAAAAGTTGGCAAAAATTGATTTCGACTCAAAACTAACTTTGTTTTTTAAAACTTATTTTAAACTAACTTTGTTTTTTAAAAAATATTATTGTCAACATTCTACAAAATATTTAGAAAAATCGAATTAACAGTTTTTAAGAAAAAAATAACAACCTAAACAAAATTAATAAAAGTTGGTTAAAATTGATTTTCAACTTAAATATCTTTTCAAAAATTAAAAACATGGGCTTCAAACTCATTTTATCTTAAAGAAAATATTGGTTTTGACAAATAGTGCTCAAATTTGGTAAAAATTGATATTCGGTTCTCGATAAAACAGTAAAATATTATTGTTATTTGAGTGGGCCTATTTTTTTTATTGAACAAATTAAAACGCTGCATGAACTAACTACATAAAACACATATCGTTTTTTAAAAGGAGTTTATAGTTTACATAATCGTCCAACTACGCAGGCAATTGCAAAAATTGTGGAGAAATTTGAAAAGCCTGTATTCGTTACAGATGTTGTAAAGCCTGTGCATCACTCGTACCTCTGAGAATACTGCTACTATAAGTGCAAGTTTTGCCGAAGACCCGAATGTGTCGATTCTGTTCGTCGTTCAGGAATTAGGACTGTCTTACTTCATATTATGGCGTATTTTGCATTTGAATCTACACCTTAATTCATATAATGTCCAGGTCGCACAATAACTGAAGCCAGCTGACCATTCACAACATCATAGCTACGTCAAACGGGTGCTTGAACAACAGGAGGCGGTGGACGGCGATTTTTCGAACAAAATTTTCTTCAGCGACTCAGCATATTCTAACTCGGTGAGTATTAAGGATTCTGAGAATTCTCAAGTTATTGAATAGAAACCATTACATTCTCAAAAAGTCAATATTTGGTGCGCTCTTTGGCCTGGATCTGTGATTGGACCCTATTTCTTCGGAAACGAAGATGGAATGACTGTCAATTTTGAGCGTTATGGTCATGTGATAATCGACTTTTTTCATTTGCTATTGAATAATACGACTTAGAGAATAGGTGGTTTCAACAAGATGCTGCCACATGCCACAGAACTCGAGGAAATATAGCTTAATTGCAAAAGACATTTCCTGGTCGCGTGATTTCTCGTCATGGTGGGGGCTATGTGAAAGACCGTGTTTATGCAGATAAGCGTTAAACTTTTGAGCACTTAAAAACTAACATTCGTCTAGTTATGGCTGAGCTACCGCCCAATATGTGTCAAATAGGTGTCGAAACTTGCCTTAAAAGAATCGACTATTCGCGAGGTGGTCATTCAAATGATGGTGGGTTTCACACATAATTTCAACGTTCAAACTTTATGATAAAAAAGAAATAACATAATAATATTTTATATGTATTTTATTTACGTTTACTTTTGAAACTAATAAACAGTCTTATAATTTCTTCATATTCTTAAGTATTTCTAAAGAACTCTGTTTTCGTGCTTCATCCCCAATTCTACCACCAAAAGAAAAAGAAAGTTTTTACCTGGTTTATTTATACTTCATTAAAAATGAACTCTGCACAAGTTTTTTGGTTTACCTATAAGCAATGGTTAGGTTAGGTTGATGGAAACGGACACACTTAGGCCAGTTTAATGGCCCATTGTGATACCACATGAATCTTAAGACTTCCTCCTCAATGCTCAATGGAACCAGCTTGAGTCCCTTACGAAAGGTGAGAGGCTGATTATACCGCTATGATTAAGATCGTTTAGATCGTTAAAGAAGAATTCTCCTAGGTAATTCTTGCGTTTTCGAGCTAGAGCAGGGCATGTGCAGAGAAGATGAAGAACCGTTTCTTCCTCTTCCTCGTCCATACAGCTTCTGCAAAAGTCATTTGAGAATACGCCTAGCCTCGTGGCGTGCTTTTCTATTAGACAGTGTCCGGTTACCTATTATCGAGCTTATATGCGATCTGCTTAGAGAGAGCAAGCACCTTGAACGTTTTAAATCCAGTGTTGGCCAGATGTTTTTTGTGGCTTGACACGTGGTGATGTTGTTCCACCTGGTGCCTGCCCTCCTCGCAGCGTCTTGCATTAGCAACAGTTTACAAGTAGCGATTGGTATGCCAGTACTTGCCAAACGTGGTAGGATGGGCTGTACTGTACCGTTCCTGTCACTATGGCCCAGCTCCATTAGAGATGATCGGCAGTTATGGACTGTTATAGAGTTTGTAGAGACAGAGTACAGAGATTTGATAGCGAACTGGTTATCAGAGGAAATACGGATATCAGATGTTGATATCACGTTTTCTTTGAGCCAAGACAAGACTTCTTTGATCGCCAAAAGTTCCGCTTGGAACACGCTACAATGATTGGGAAGGCGGAATGTGAGACTTAATTTCGGTCGTTCAGAGTACACACCTCCACCAACCCCTTCTTTGGTTTTTGACCCATCTGTGTAAAAATGGGTTGACTCATCCTCCAAGAATGTCCTATCCTCCCAAAAAGATCTGGTAGTTATAGAAATCTGGAGGTTTCTGTCGAATTGTAGTTGGGGGATGGTGTAGTCTGTGTGCTTTGGAATTGATTCTAAGTACCTTAGAGTAACGGAGTGGAAAAGAGAGCTACAGTAGCTTTTTTGACTCTTTCCTGTACGTTGCGTTTCCAATTTAGTTTTTTGTCTAAGACAAGACCTAGGTATTTGGCCTCGTCTGAGAATTTTAATTGGATTCCTTTATTGTAAGGAGGGTTGACAAATGGAATTTTGTATCTCCTCGAAAATAAGACCAGATCGGTTTTGTGTGGGTTAACACCCAATCCACACCGATCAGCCCAGAGTATTAGTCTGTCCAAGGCATTTTGTAAGAGTTCTTTTAGGATATTAAGATGCTTTCCTGAAACTGCTATAGTAACGTTTTCCGCATATGCAATCACTCTGAAACCCTCCGCATCCAGACTAGTTAAGATTTCATTCACCACTAGGTTCCAGAAGAGAGGGGATAGAACACCACCTGGCGGTGTCCCTCTACTAACGAATCGTCTGCTAGAAGAGTTGCCCAGTTTTGAATTAATTATTCTACTAGTAAGCATTAAATGAATTAACTCCCGAAGCGAACTCTCTACATTTAGAGATGTCAGTGCAGATGTGATTGCAGATGTGTCCACGTTTTTAAAGGCACCTTTGATGTCAAGGAAAGCAACCATAGTGAACTCTTTATGATGGAGGGAATATACGATGGTGCGTACTTAAGTATGTAACGCTGTTTCCACCGATTAATCTTTACAGTAGGCATGTTGAGAAGAAGACAGAAGTCTTGTATCGATACGTGCCCTTGAATAGATATCAATCACTCTTTCCAGGGTCTTAAGAAGAAATGATGATAGACATATAGGTCGTAGATCTTTAGGATTGACTTGGGAGCATTTACCTGCTTTAGGTATAAAAACAACTTTAACTTCTCTCCATGCCGAGGGAACATGGACCAGCTAAAGACAGCTGGTAAAAATTGCCTCAAGGATTGGTGCAATTATATCAGAAGCCTTAAGCCTATAAGCAATACATTCAAAACTAAATCCATAATCATCTGGCTTGGTTTTAAATCTAATTACATAATCTATCAACACAAGACTAGTTGCTTGTACTCATTACATAATTCACTAAGATGAACATAATTTTTGTATCTAGACGATTGTACAATTTTAAATTCTTTAACGCAAATCTTGAAGTCATTACAGAACCTTATGTAGTGATTACATATTTTACTGCAACCGGGTGAGACTAATTAGTGGAGTATTAGACGTCTGAGTAAATGATAAGCCCTGACATTTTATAGCTGTTTTTTTGTATTGTAGTCTCATTGATGGGTGTTTAATTCAAAATGTAACCATTGCATGTACATTTTAGCCATTAAAGGGAGGTTTCGGTACACGAATTTAACATAAAAGATGCTGAACATAGTTTATACACTTTTCCCTCAGTGTATATAGTTTTGCTTCAGAATGCATTAATTAAAATATTTTATACCACAAATTCCCTTAAAATACTCTCACACACATGTAACTACATTACACATCATCACAAAACAAAAAATACATATTATGCGGTTTGACATCATTAGTGGCCACAACAAATTGGTCAAACAAAATCCGACCATCATACATCAAATCCACTTGGATTTACAATAATTATTTTTCAAAAAAAAAATACATCTCAAGGGACAAAATAATATAATTAACAATGACAGTTTATACAGCTACAGAGCTACATAATTACATCCCTACCAAAGTAATTCAGAAAAATAAATTAAAAAATACCGAGTTATACCATTAGTCGAGTTCATTAGTTTCTTTCAACTTTTCGAATACAGTTTTCGACGGTACCCATGCTACTATAAAAATTGTATTGTTTTTGTAACTGCGAGTGCTGGCAAGGAAGAGAATATGTATACAATACATACATTATAGCAATCCAGTTTGTTGTTTGGTCCTTATCATTGGGCCACAGTCCAAAAAAAAAGAAAAGAAAACACCTCAAGTTAAGTTTATATCCCCATCCCCATCCACACAGCCAAAGAATGGGGAAAGAAACTTTTTCACATTGGGTAGATGCAATTAATCTGAAAAGAAATCATTAATTAAGTGCGAGAAAAGCGAAAAAATAAGTTGCGAAAATAAAACATTTCAAAAGTAAACAATCAAACAGATGATTATATTGTTGTATAAATTGTGGAAGCACTATAGTGTACCTATTTTCAAAAAGATACATTAGATCCGAAAGTTACATGAAGGTTTTAAGAAATAAAATAAGACATTTAAACATTTTTTAAAGCCATTTTAAAGGGATTCTTCATTTTAAAATGCAATGCTTTTAGTTGTCCATTTTCAATAAAGAGACTCAAAATTGCATTACTCAAAACATGCGAAATGAAAGGCCTATTTTGGCAGAAAACAACTTCGATTTCAATTTTAATCTGTCCACAAAAGTTGTAATAAATATTAAAAACAAAGTGTTTTTATAAGATGACATAAGTTTTAAGTCAATTGCGCAAAGTTTTAAACAATCTATTGTTAAGGGTTTAACACTTTACCAAGCAAAAATATTTGGAATTTACTTTAAAATTTAAACCTCTCTTTTCGCTTTGCTTAATAGTAAATTCCCTATTATAAAAAAAATTGGAATCGGAATAAATGTAAAGAGTGAGGGCAAAAACCTTAATCTGGCGATTTGCGATTCAGTGGTAGGTAATTAGGTTTTAAACTAAGGACCGAACTGTTACTTTGTAAAACCTAAACCTAGATTATTCTTATTCTTAAATGTATTTAGTTCTTCAAAAGGACTTGTTTGGGACCTAAAATAAAGCCGACTATTCAAAAGTTCGTGTTTCAACAATTTTTAAAAAACACACAATTTAACCCTTCGAATAAAATTCACAAGAAATTTCTTAGCTTAGAGTAAATTTCCAAAAAGTAGGAAGTTAAGAATTAAGATATTTAAGTCGAAAATAAATTGTGTTAGTTTTTAGCCGTATCATTTTTTTTTTCTTGTAAATTCAATCCGGTTTTTATACAGGGTGCCCCGTAAGTAATGGATAACCCTGAAATGCCGCATAGTAGACTTTATGAACGTCCTGGAAACTGATTATAAAAAGTTCTATCCCAACCACGAGAAAAGTTATATGCATTTTTGCAGGAATATTTTACATTACTTGTACCAACACATAAGCAGAAGAAACTTATTATAACTGTTGAACTTCTTAGAGAAAACAATTATTTAACATTGAATTTCAATGCAAAATGTGAAAACAAATCATTTTTGAAAAAGTTAAATCATAGCTGGTAAAAAAATGGAATTAATACCTGAGTGGCCAACTATTTTAAAAATATGCGCGTTAAATGCAGATTTCAAAATGGTATTACTTATTATTATATCTAGAGTCAATAACAAGTTATTGGTAAAAATCTGCAATGCTGGAGTAAATTTAGCAAAAACAAAAGTTTTCAAAATTAGCACAGTAAACGTGAAAATAATACCAAACGTTGAACATAGCAGATTTTTGATTTATTGGCTGTTTCTACGATGTTTTCCTAATGATAAATCCAATCTTTTAATTTCTAGGGCCAAATGCATTATTGGTAAAAATGTCAAAAAAGTGCAAAAAACGGTTACATTTTCGAGCTTGTTTTGAATTTTACCTGTTCCAAAGGGTGATTTTTTTGAGGTTAGGATTTTCATGCATTAGTATTTGACAGATCACGCGGGATTTCAGACATGGTGTCAAAGAGAAAGATGCTCAGTATGCTTTGAAATTTCATCATGAATAGACTTACTAACGAGCAACGCTTGCAAATCATTGAATTTTATTACCAAAATCAGTGTTCGGTTCGAAATGTGTTTCGCGCTTTACGTCCGATTTATGGTCTACATAATCGACCAAGTGAGCAAACAATTAATGCGATTGTGACCAAGTTTCGCACTCAGTTTACTTTATTGGACATCAAACCAACCACACGAATGCGTACAATGCGTACAGAAGAGAATATTGCGTCTGTTTCTGAGAGTGTTGCTGAAGACCGTGAAATGTCGATTCGTCGCCGTTCGCAGCAATTGGGTTTGTGTTATTCGACCACATGGAAGATTTTACGCAAAGATCTTGGTGTAAAACCGTATAAAATACGTGCAAGAACTGAAGCCGAATGATCTGCCACAACGTCGAATTTTCAGTGAATGGACCCTAGAAAAGTTGGCAGAAAATCCGCTTTTTTATCGACAAATTTTGTTCAGCGATGAGGCTCATTTCTGGTTGAATGGCTACGTAAATAAGCAATATTGCCGCATTTGGAGTGAAGAGCAACCAGAAGCCGTTCAAGAACTGCCCATGCATCCCGAAAAATGCACTGTTTGGTGTGGTTTGTACGCTGGTGGAATCATTGGACCGTATTTTTTCAAAGATGCTGTTGGACGCAACGTTACGGTGAACGGCGATCGCTATCGTTCAATGCTAACAAACTTTTTGTTGCCAAAAATGGAAGAACTGAACTTGGTTGACATGTGGTTTTAACAAGATGGCGCTACATGCCACACAGCTCGCGATTCTATGGCTATTTTGAGTTAAAACTTCGGAGAACAATTCATCTCAAGGAATGGACCGGTAAGTTGGCCACCAAGATCATGCGATTTGACGCCTTTAGACTATTTTTTGTGGGGCTACGTCAAGTCCAAAGTCTACACAAATAAGCCAGCAACTATTCCAGCTTTGGAAGACAACATTTCCGAAGAAATTCGGGCTATTCCGACCGAAATGCTCGAAAAAGTTACCCAAAATTGGACTTTCCGAATGGACCACCTAAGACGCGGCCGCGGTCAACATTTAAATGAAATTATCTTCAAAAAGTAAATGTCATGGACCAATCTAACGTTTCAAATAAAGAATCGATGAGATTTTGCAAACTTTATGTTTTTTTTTTTTTTAAGTTCTCAAGCTCTTAAAAAATCACCGTTTATTAGGCTTTAACAAACCCATCAAATATTTTGTTGGTTGCTATTACTTTATTTGTTATTTTATCTAAACAAAAAGTCTTCTGATTCAATTTTAATTGGGTTTTTTGAATACTAAATTGTAAGATCCTGAGAAAGTGAGAACGCATAAAATCGTAAGATTTTTAAATTTTGAATTAAATTTTTTGTAATTTGATCTTAATTCATAAGATTAAGATCACGACCAACACTTTTTCCACTTCCCATAGGAAGTTATTGTAATGGATCCGATTTTTCAAACTGAAAATTTTGACATTTCTCGACGTTTCAAGGTCCCTAGAGTCGAAATAAAAGATTTTAGAAAGATGTCTGTGCGTGCGTGTGTACGAACGTTCGTACGTCAAACGTACGACGTTTACTTCGTCGTCCATAGCTCAAGAACCGGAAGAGATATCGATTTCAAATAAATTTTGTTATACAGTTAATTGAGCAGAAAGGAAAAGATAAAAAAGATGCAAAAAGAGCTCTCAAGAAAATTGCGTGATTTGTTTTTTTGCCATAGCAGTTTTGAAAAAAAGGTGAAAAATTTGGTTAACCCTAAATATCTTACGAACCAAAAACGCTACAGACTTGAATTAAATTTTATATAATATATTGTAAAGTCATATCAAAGAAGTATATTTTTTGAAAAAAATCCATTTTTTTTATAAATCAAAAAAAAATGAAAAAAAAAAAATTGTCATATATGATTTCATCTCCAAAACAATTTTGTGCAACGAAGAATAATGTTTTTGACATCTGATAAAATTTTGTAAAAATCGAATTGACAGTTTTTTTACAAAAAATAAAACCGGAAAAAAATTAACAAAAGTTGGTAAAAAATGGTTTTCGACTCAAACATCTTTTCAAAAATTTGGGAATATAGCTTCTTATTAATTTTTACTTATAAGAAATATTCTTTTTTACAAAAGGAAAAATTAAAAAAAAATCAAATTGACAGTTTTTTTTTACAAAAAAAAAATAAAAACCTAAAAAAAAATAATAAAAGTTGGTAAAAATTGATTTTCGACTCAAATATCTGTTCAAAAATTGTAGATTTTGGCTTAAAACTTCTTTTATCTTTCAAAAAATATTGTTGTTAACATTCAGTCAAATTTTGAAAAAAAAAACGAATCGACAGTTTTTGTACAAAAAATTAAAAACCTAAAAAAATTTTAACAAAAGTTTATAAAAATTGATTATCGAGGCAAATATCTTTTCAAAAATTTGAAATATTTGCTTCAAACTAAGCAAACTAACTTATAAGAAATATTGTTTTCAACATTCGGTAGATTCGGTCAATAAGATATTGACAGTTTTTTTACAAAAAATAAAAACCTAAAAAAGAACAAATTTAAAACTTGGTAAAAATTTACTTTCGACTCAAATAGCATTTCAAAAATTAAAAGTATTGTTTTCAAATTTATTTTATTTCACAGAAAATATTGTTTTAGATATTCAGTAATTTTAAATACAAATCCAACAGTCCGTTTTTTCATAAAAAATAAAATCTACAAAAAATAGTACGCAAATTTGTTAAAAACAGATACTAGTACATAAAGACAAACTTTTAAGCAAGACAAATCGACAGACGGGGTGGGAAGTTATTAGTGTGGGTCGCATTCCAGCCTCTTTTAATTATTTTTTGTTGTTTTCTAGGTTTTCGTGTTTTGTAAAAAAAAGTTTTAAATTGGATTTTACTACAAAATCAACTACTAATATTTTGCAAATAACAAAATGTGTTTGTTCCCGAGATTTCAAGTTGAAAACCGACTATCAGATTTTTCAATAACAGCGCTACAAGAGTTAAAAAAAAAACTAAAAATATTTTTGGATATCAATGAAATTCTTTATTCTTGTGAAAGTACGTTCAATGCTATTATAAATGGAACTCAATTTATTTTGAATGGCCACCATGGGCACGCTTGTAGAAGTCCAGATGTGAAACCAAATTTTCGACGGTTTTCAAGCATAAATCGCCCAATATTGCTGCAATTTCACTTTCGATATTCGTACAAAGTTCATCAAACATCGATGGCTATTTGGCATAGACCATAGACTTGACGTAGCCCCACAGGAAATAGTCTAACAGCAGCGTCAAATGGGACAACCGAGGCAGCCAAGCGACTGGTCCATTCCGTGAGATAAAATGTTCTCCAAACCTGATTTCCAATAAATTGGTTGTGACATTCACGCCGTCCTGTTGGAACCAAATGTCTTCCAAGTCCATATCATATAATTTGGGTCAAAAATATTCGGTTATAATCGAACGGTATAGCAATCACCATTAACAGTAACGTGCCGGTCTTGATCATTACTGAAAAAGTACGGTGCAATGTCGCCGCCGACCCATAAAGCACACAAAACCGTAATTTTTTCTGGATGCAATCATGACTAATGGAGTACGTGTGAATTGATACCTGGTCAATACCGCATATGTATTTTGTTTATTGACGAAGCCATTCAGCTAGAAATGATCCTTATAGCTAAATGATTTTTTGCTGAAAATCCGAAAAATTTTCAAGTTCTTTCTCAGCTCAATTCACGAACATACGACGTTTCTGGTGTTCAAGCGGCTTCGTTCTTGCGTTAATTTAATTTTGTAAGGATAATGTCTTGGGTCGTTTTGCAAAAATTTGGCACAACGATGTCACAGAGACACATTTGGGTTTTCTACAACTGAAGCCTAATATTCTTGACACTACTGGCACTTCTTTGTCTTAATGGTACATGCACATTTTGTACTGTGCCTGTGGATTCAAATTTGTCCACTAGACTCTCAATTGTTGATCTGCTAGGACTCTTAAGACGACCATAAATTGGACATAAACGTTGAGGCCACTGACTCCGAATTTCGGTAGTAAATTTTAATAATTTCGACTCGTTGTTGGCTCATATATTTTTTCATCATGAAATGGCAAACTTTATTGAAGAGAAATGTCAAAAGAGTGGCATGAAATAAGGCGACGTTTGCTGTCCCTGACGAACTACTTTTGTAGCGTCCCTGTTGAAAAACCCTGTATTATCAATTTTGGTAGAATTTTTTGAATGCATTTCTTAAAAATTGGATCTTTCTAAGAAGTTGATCTTACGTTGACAGCAAAATTTAGCATATAATTAATTTAATGAATTCTATAGCTCAAATTGTTCTCAAGATCTTCGAATCGAAGATCAGTTTATGTTTCCGGTATCTCTGCAGTTTCCTGAAATATGGCTGACGAAGAAAGATTCCCGAAAGTTCAAACGTACTAAAACTTTAATTTAGAACATAGGTACCTAAAAACGTTGAACTATTACAATAACTTTCTATAAAAATATAAAAATCGTTAATACTAAATGTTACAAAAAATCACCTTGCCTACTTAGGCTCCAGCTCGTAAAGGCTTAATATATCATTTGTTTTATTGCGATATTTGCCATTACTAGAAAAAAAACCTCACCAAAAACAGATAAATCTTAACACAAAAGGTAGCGAAGCGACAAGAAAACATTTCCAAATTAAATATCATTCCACTAAAAGTCTACAAGTATTCCAGCCAGAAAATAAAAATTCTAAAATAAGAATTAAAAAGGAAAAAACTAAACTAACACCATAAAGTATTTTTAATCGGAAAAAAGCGCATTCCTTTCTTTTGAATATTGCCAAAACAAATTCCTAAGCCTAACCAAAATCTTGTACAAAAGAAAAACGCTTCAGGATTCAAGGCAGGGCATTGCCAGCCGCAGCCACCACTGGCCACCTCTGTTACCATCATCACCATCGTTTTCGAAAACTGCTCCAGCCATCCATCTTTATTCGCGTTCTCTAGTCTTTTCACACAACAGTAAAAGAATTTTCGTCGACAATTTTGTGTGATAGCCTATGTCATTATGACCTTTGTTACTTCCGCTTTTTTGCTGTGGTAGTAAGAAAATAAAAAAGTATAAAACAATGTCCTAAAGCCCCTATAGAGTCCCCCTCCCCCCTTCGAGTTCTATGGCCCCTATGCCTTACCATCAAAAGTAAACACCATCGTGTATATACAATGGGTGACTTTTATGCCAATCGTAAATTACAACAATTAAACACAAGCGAGTTGAAAATTTATATCGCCGCATATTTTCAATTTTCCTTTGCAAAAAGGACCAAAGCCCTCGCTGCTCTAGGAACATTTTTACTCTACGCGATGAGAACACGAACGTAAACACAGCGATATAAAACCCTTTTCGGTCTTTCGTCCTGCAGCAGACAAATTTTCCTTCTTCTCTTTTTTTTTGGTTGTTGTTTCAATTTTTATTTTCAGTGACAAAGGACGACGAATTCCTTTTGACTGTGAAATGGGCTTTGGGGATGAGGAACTATAGAATACTTTTTGGCAACAATTTTGAAAACATAAAAAAAAAGAAACAAAATACCACAAAACAAAAAACTATAAGAAACAAACCCTTTTTCAGTTTATATTCATTTTTAGGGCTAAGCCAAAATTATATACGAACTGACAGAAAAAGAAGAGACCCGCCATCAGCAGAAGGACATCCAGGATACTGGCGCGCTCATCAACTTCTACATTGGTGTCTTGTGTAAAATGCTCGCGCGAAAAACTTTGAATTAAGAGAAATTCCTTATTCGGAATTCCGATCGTTGTTTCGCTAATATCAGTAAATTTTTCATTTCTTCGCCAAATGAAAATTTTGTCTATTGTTTTTTGGTTTTTTTTCTCACTCTCTCCTATTTCGTCCTTTAGTATAATATTCGTTAACTAACAGTTATGGGAAAAGTTTAGCCATTCAAAAATTCCAGAATCGAGTGTATAGACGATTTGAGGGTGTTTTTGGGGGGGTTGCTGATTACTTTCAGTGGATAATTTTTGCAATGAGTGAAGAGAGTGAAGTGGAAAACCAAAAAATTGTTCCCAAAACTCAAACCAGAATCACCCAAAGGCACTCAATAAAATTGTAAAATAATAATAATAATTTGGTGGAAATTAGAAAAGTTATTGACGATTGTGAACTGGTCATTAACTGCTGCAATTGAGGTTGTAAATTTTCAATTTTTGCAACGCTCTGTTGGCTTGCTTTTGCTTCCTTATTACTTCGATAAATGTTGAAAACCTTCTCATACTCCTTCACTTTTATAGAAATGGATTGTTTGGTTTAGTTTACGGGGGTTGGGGGGTGGGGGTTGGAATAGAATGGGAAAAAGTTGGGGTAGGGTGCCAGTTTTGGTTGAGAAATTTTACTGCGTGCTTGGAAAAAGTTAGTTCCGTGATTGTGATTTTAAACTTCCAAAATAAAATTGGGTTTCTGGGTAAGAGTTTTATATTTTTTCCTTTTTATCGGTGTTTTGTTCGCGTGGTATTTTGGTTGAACTTATGAATTATATTTTAGTGAACGGTACGTGCTGGAAGCGTCTTAAAGTTTATTTTTTAAAAATTAATTAGTAAGACGAAAAATTTCATTTTTTTTTTTGGAAGCTATCTGGCTAAGTTATTTAGTTTGTATTATTCTTTTTGGCAATGTCAAAAAATATTATTTTTGCATTAAGCCAATTACTAAAATTTGTAAAACATTTTAAATGTTTCTTAAGACAAATTGACGAAACCCAAGGCCTATTTCCCAAAACACTTTTCACTTTGCAAAAGCAATACAATCCTGGGAAATTGGGCAAATAGTTTTAAAAAAAATTAAAAGCATTTTCAGCTTTTAATTTTTCAGACTTTGTGTGAAAAGTTGAAATTATTTTGCGTTTGATGAAACGTTAAAGTTATTACAGGAGCAAACATAAACTTAAAATTAAATAGTAAGAAATATTGAATAGCTCCGATTTAATTTTCTTGCTAGCATCTGAACAGGTCTAAACAGTGACATTTCAAATAAATTAAAAAAAAAAAACAAACAAACCCAAAACGGAACTATCAAATTTGAACGTCAGAAATTCAGTGGTGATATAAATTCAGCAAACTATTTTACATTAAAACTAAGATTTGAAACGTGATTGTAACTTTAAAAAATTAAGACATATAAATGGTTAAAAATTAAAAGAATTATATTTTCAGCTAGGAATTTTAAAACAATGATGTATTGGTCAAAATTTTGCTTCACTTTCATATTGTCACTTTCAGGAACATTTGCAGACAATTAAGCAAGGGAGGAACGGTGAATCTCACATTTTCATGATTATAAAATATATTTAAAAAGATTACCAATCGAAACACATGGTATCTCGAAAACTATTTAAAATTGTTGAAAGTTGAATCTCAAAAGATCAGGTTATGGGCTTTATCACGATCTTAATACAAAATAATAAGGAAATTTGTATTGAGAAAAGATGTCTGAAACGAAATTCGGTGTTGAAAAGCTTCAGGGAAGCGAAAACTTCGAAGACTGGAAATTTTCCGTTGAAGCTTATTTCCAAATGAAAGGACTTTGGAAGGCTGTTTTTGATGGTAGTGAGACGGAGAAGGATGCAACGAAGCTCTTAAACGCAAAATCGGAGCTTGTATTGCTTGTTGAAAGATCCATTTATCCTCATATAAGAAATTGCAAAAGCGCTAAGGAGATTTGGGATTCTCTTCAGAAAATTTTTCAAGATTCTGGCCTTGTGAGGAGAGTTGGGCTCATCCAAAAGTTTTGTTCTACAAAATTGAAAGATTTCTCTACCGTAGAATGCGTACGTTAACGATGTTTTAAATTCATCGTACAAGCTCAGGTCTGTTGGTCTTAACCTAGATGAGGAAGGATAGAATCAATGCTTTTAGCTGGCCTTCCCGAAGAATACAAGCCAATGATAATGGGAATCCAAAGCTTTGGGATTCTCATTACAGGAGACAGTATTAAAGTCAAGATACTGCTTTTGTTGGCAAAAACAAGAAAAACTTTGGGAATAAGAACTTTAAGGGTCCTAAATGTTACAACTGCAACGAAATTGGCCATATTGCTGCTAAATGTCCAAAAAAGAACCATCAAGAAAAGAAGAATGCGATGTTAGGATGCTTTTCCGTCACGGCTCTTATTGTGATATTTTTACAGATATGATTCAGTGGGGAATGAAGACAAAATTCCATCAGTGATTTCAAGAAATGAAATGCCAATCGAAATAAGTAACGAAACGGCAAGTGAAACCAGTTTTTTGAAGAAATAAGTTTTGAGAGAGGAATAAGACAACCTACCAGAATAAGAAATCCACTTGAAAGATTCAGTTATCTATCGGACGTGGCCAGCAACAATGATGAAGATCCAAAGACAGTCGCTGAAGCAATAAAGAGCGAACATATGGCTGATTGGAAAAAAACAATGAACGATGAATATACAGCTCTTTTGAAAAATGGCACTTGGGAAATAGTTTCTTTACCAAAAGGAAAGAAAGTCATAAATTCCAAATGGACATTTAAGACGAAAAAAGATGCATGTGGTAATGTCGAAAAATATAAAGCTAGATTGGTCGTAAAGTGGTATTCGCAACGTCAAGGGATCGATTATCAAGAAATATTTTCCTCCGTCGTAAGGTATACGTCCATAAGGGTCCTTTTAAGTTTGGCTGTACGATATGATTTGGATATCAAGTGGATGTTATGACAGCTTTCCTGCAAAGTGAACTTAACGAAGAAATGTACATGAATCTCCCTGAAGGTTTTGAAAAGGTTCAAAATAAAGTATGTTAACTCAAGAAATCATTGTACGGTCTCAAACAAGCTAGTTTGGAATAAGAAATTGGATGAAACTTTAAAGAAAATTGGACTTAAACAATCGAAAACCGATCGGTGTATTTATTACAAGACAAACAGCGCAGATAAAACTTTCGTCAATATTTACGTAGACGACATACTGATTTTACAAATTATCAAATAAAATTTGGCTAAGTCATTCGAGATGAAAGATTTTGGAGAAGCTTAATTTGTACTTGGTATGTAAATAACTCGCGATCAAGAAAAAGGAAAGTTATGGATAGACCAACGGACCGGACATACTTAAAGAATATTCTCGATCGATTCAACATTGGAGGATTGTAATCAGGTATCAACATCGTTAGATAGGTATTAACCAAAAGCTTATAAAAGAAACACATCAACCGAGATATCAAGAAGCTATTGGAATGCAGCACAAGTAAGTCATCCAGATTTATCCTTTGCAGTGGGGGCTTTATCAAGATATAATAATAATCCTTAAAAATCTCATTGGATAATGGTTAAATGACTTGTCCGTTATATAAAAGGAACAATTAATTACAAGCTAGAATACGCTCCAGACATTGAAGGATGTTTAGAAGGATTTTTGGATACTGACTGGGGTAGTGACTCAGATGACAGAAAATCAACTACATGTTATCTCTTTAAATACCAAGGAGGACCTATTTCGTGGAATTTTAATGTGAATCGCTTTAAAAGAAGCTGTCACTTTTGAGGCTGTTTTTAAAAGTAAAAACTTCGTCATTACTTACAATTGAGCGACAGCTCTTCAGCGCCGCACTAAAATGGTTAAACTGTACTACAACATGTCACTCTTCACAAAGCTGAAGTATTTTTAGGTCGTTCTGAAGTACCTTCTCGGCTGCAACCGCTACAGTTGTAAAGGACCCTTCACATGAAAACGACAAACGACCGATTAATGAATAAATATGATTTTAAACAATTTAATTCTGAGCAAATTGTAAATTAGAAGGTAGATATATAGCTTTATCTAACCTGCAGGTAATAGAATTAACTTTTTCATAGTCCAAATGAAATAAATTAAGCAGTATTCACATGAGTGCAACCAACGAACTACGAATGAATTACAAAATGTGAGTTTACATACGTTTGAAGACATATTTCCACACACATATTCTTAATAAAACGATAGCAATATTGATTTATGATGCATACTTTTACTTTTTAATATCATATATACATAAATTTAAGAAAACAAATTGTAGTTTATACGAACTGTCAAACTTTATTCGCGTTCCACATCATCCATCGCAACGAATCAAATAATCGCACGTATATAACCTAAAAAAATCATCGTTTGCATAAAATGGAAGCGCATACATTTTTTTCTTTTTTTGTTTATTAACAAGGACACCAATGACTCCTTTTTAAACAATTTCTCAATCCTTTGTTTTCAAAACAAAATACAAAAAGAGGCTGGGATGCGACCCACACTGATAACTTATAATCCCGTCTGTCGATTTGTCTTGCTAAAAAGTTTGTCTATATGTACTCGTATCAATTTTTACCAAATTTGTGTACTATTTTTTTGTAGATTTTATTTTTTATGAAAAAACGGACTGTTGGATTTTTATATAAAAATTACTGAATATCGGAAACAATATTTCTCTGTGGAATAAAAAAAAGTTTGAAGACAATATTTTTAATTTTTGAAAAGCTATTTGAGTCGTAAGTAAATTTTTACCAAGTTTACAATATTTTTTATGAAATAAAATAAGATTGAAGCCCAAATTTCAAGTTTTTGAAAAGATATTTGAATCGATATTCAATTTTTTACGAAGTTTTAGTAATGTTTTTTTTAGATTTTTATTTTTATAAAAAAAACTGTCAATTAGATTTTTCTCAAAATTTTATCAGATATCAAAAACTTTATTCTTCGTTGCACAAAATGTTTTTAAGAGATGAAATCATATTTCAGTCGTAAAATTTTAGAGTTGACAAATTTTTTTTTTCAGTTTTATTGATTTATAAAAAAACCGTTTTATTGATTTTTTTTCAAAAAAATATGCCTGTTTGGTATCACGTTACAATATATTATACAAAATTTAATTCAATCGTCTAGCGTTTTTGGTTCGTAAGATATTTATTGTTAACCAAAATGTTCACCTTTTTTTCAAACTGCTATGGTAAAAAAACCACCCACGCAATTTCCTTGAAAGCCCTTTCTGCATCTTTCTGCCTTATTACCTGTATCACAAAATTTATTTGAAACCGATATCTTTTCTGGTTCTTGAGCTATGGAGGACGAAAAAAAACGTCACGAACGTACGGACGTACGAACGTATGGACGTACGAACGTACGGACGTACAAACATACGTACACACGCACGCACAGACATCTTTCTAAAAATCTTTTATTTCGACTTTAGGGACCTTGAAACGTCGAAAAATGTCAAAATTTTCAATTTGACAAATTGGACCCCTTTACAATAACTTCCTATAGGAAGTTAATAAAAATCTAGGCGGGTGTTGAAAGGTGAGATTTGATACTTTGTTTTTAAAAACTAAGTTTATTTTATCGTTATTAAAAAAATATAATTAGTGTTCAGAATCTTGAAACATCAAAAATATTTAATAGAAAGAATTGTTCAACATAAAAGCTTTAATGTGAATAAATCGCTTTTAAAGAAGCTGTCACTTTTGAGGCTGTTGGTGAAAGTAAAAACTTCGTCATTACCTAAAATTGAACGACAGCTCTTCAACGCCCCCACTGACATTGTTAAAATGTACTACAACAGTCACTGATCACAAAGCTAAAGTATTTGTGGATCGTTCTGAGGTACCTTCACGGCTGCAACGGATACGGTTGATAAGGACCCTTCACATGAGAACGTCCAACGACCGATGAATGAATGAATGAATAAATATGATTTAAAACAATTTATAAACCTTAATTCTGAGCAAATTGTAAATAGAAGGTAGATACGTAGCTTTATTTGACCTGAAGGTAATAGAATTAACTTTTTCATAGTGGATATGATATAAATTAAGCAGTATTCACATGAGTGCGACCAACGAACGACGAATGAATTACAAAATGTGAGTTTATACGTTTGAAGACATATTTCCACACACATTCTTAACAAAACAAAAGCAATATTGATTTATGATGCATACTTTTACTTTTCAATATCATATATTATAAAATGTAAGAAAACAAATTGTAGTTGATACGAACTGTCAAACTTTATTCGCGTTCCACATTATCCACACTCGCAACGAATCAAATAATCGCGCGTACTTAATCTAAAAATATCATTCTTCTTCTCCGATTTTCATTAAATAAATGTAAATGAAATCTTTTTCTTGTTTTGTTTTTTAACAAGGACACCAATAACTTTTTTTTAAACAAATAAAGCTTCAACCGCATTTTCTCAATCGTTTGTTTTCAAATAAAACAAAATAATGATAAATATAAAAAAAAACAATTGTCAAAGTCAGTCAAACTTCATTGCCGACGAATTAAAAAACTCTCGTGTGAAAGAAATGTCAAAATCGACAGGTGAATAGTGCTTTAAAGAAAACGTTACGAATTGCAATTTGAATGTATAGCACTATCAAACTTAGTTTGCGTCCCACATACGATCCACATTTCAAATGACAAATTGAACGAATATTCTCATATGACTAATCCTTTAATGATATACTTTTTCTTCCTCCTTAGAACTCAGTATACAAGGTTATCCATTTTGCGCTTTTTTGTTTAAAAGTTTATAGTTTTTGTTTAAAAAGTTTAAATGTTAACATTATGTGTGAAACACTACATCATTTAAATGACCACCACGGGAATTATTGAAAGCGTCGATACTTTTCAGGTAAGTTTCGACCACTTTTTGACACATATTGGGCGGCATCTCAGCCATAACTTAACGAAACAACATTCGTTGGTAGTGCTCAGGTGAATTGTGCTTTAAAGAAAACGTTCAATCCGATTGTAATGAACTGTCAAACTCAGTTTGCGTTCCACATACGATACACACTTCAAATGTTATAATGAACGAATATGCGTTCCTTCGTTTATCTTTTGTCGCTCTCATAATGAATAATCTTTTAATGATATACTTTTCTTCCTCCTTAGAACTCAATATACAAAGTTATCCATTTTGTGCTTTCAAAAGTAAACGTCAATCATTTTCTTTTATAATATTTCTTTTTTGTTAAAAAGTTTAAAACGTTTAAAAGTTTCGAGCATTTTTTGGAACATATTGGGCAGTATTTCAGCCATAAGTTAACGAAACCAAACAAAAAAAATCCCAGCAGTGGCAAATCGCATACTCTTAGTGGCCAG